>NC_068450.1:34907632-35097632 GCF_023373465.1 Oncorhynchus keta
CTCTATATAGCTCTATCTCTATAGCTCTATCTCTCTCTCTCTATAGCTCTGTCTCTCTATAGCTCTGTCTCTATACCTCTCTCTCTCTCTCTCTATAGCTCTATCTCTCTATAGCTCTCTCTCTCTATATATATATATATATATAGCTCTATCTATAGCTCTCTCTCTCTATAGCTCTATCTCTCGCTATAGCTCTCTCTCTATATATATATATATAGCTCTATCTATAGCTCTCTCTCTCTCTGTAGCTCTCTCTCTCTCTCTCTATAGCTATCTCTCTCTCTATATCTCTCTCTCTCACTCTCTATAGCTCTGTCTCTTTATAGCTCTATATCTCTATCTCTCTCTATAGCTCTCTCTCTCTCTCTATAACTCTATTTCTCTCTCTATATATAGCTCTATCTCTCTCTCTATAGCTATCTCTCTCTCTCTCTCTATATAGCTCTATTTCTCTCTCTATATAGCTCTATCTCTCTCTATAGCTCTATCTCTCTCTATAGCTCTATCTCTCTCTATAGCTCTATCTCTCTCTATAGCTCTATCTCTCTCTATAGCTCTATTTCTCTCTCTCTATAGCTCTATCTCTCTCTATAGCTCTATCTCTCTCTCTATAGCTATCTCTCTCTCTCTCTCTCTCTCTCTCTCTATAGCTCTATTTCTCTCTTTCTCTATAGCTCTATTTCTCTCTCTCTATAGCTATATCTCTCTCTATATAGCTCTATCTCTCTCTCTATAGCTCTATCGCTCTCTCTATAGCTCTATCGCTCTCTCTCTATAGCTCTATCGCTCTCTCTCTATAGCTCTATCGCTCTCTCTCTCTATAGCTCTATCGCTCTCTCTCTCTATAGCTCTATCGCTCTCTCTATAGCTCTATCGCTCTCTCTCTATAGCTCTATCGCTCTCTCTCTATAGCTCTATCGCTCTCTCTCTCTATAGCTCGATCTCTGTCTCTATAGCCCTATCGCTCTCTCTATAGCTCTATTGCTCTATCGCCCTCTCTCTATAGCTCTATCGCTCTCTCTCTATAGCTCTATCTCTATAGCTCTATCGCTCTCTCTCTATAGCTCTATCTCTATAGCTCTATCTCTCTCTAGCTCTCTCTCTCGTTGTAGATGTGTGGAAATGCTTGGGATAGTATTGTTGTCAGTACTTGACTCACCAATCTAACATTTACTGATCCATTCTAGAATATAATCATTGTAATACACCAACCTGTCATTTCCCCACTCTCATAGTCAATGCAGCCAGTCAGTCATGTGATTTACCCCACTGAGAGCCGACCTTGGCCCCTTGGCCCCTGTGAGAGAAGTTCTGGAAACTCCTAGCAACCAGAAGACAATAGTAGTCAATTACTCATATTTGGAGCATTTACGGGAGTAGAAGAAGTCAACATCCGTGAGAGAGGCCAGAGAACGTGATTGATGATATGCTTTATGAACAATTATCATGGAAATGCATTATTGTTATATTTTTGTATTTTACGGATCCCCATTAGTTCCTGCCAAGGCAGCAGCTAAGTCAATTATATTTTACTGAGTCTGTTATTAACCAGTATGTGCTCTCTCTCTCTCTCTCTCTCTCTCTCTCTCTCTCTCTCTCTCTCTCTCTCTCTCTCTCTCTCTCTCTCTCTCTCTCTCTCTCTCTCTCTCTCTCTCTCTCTCTCTCTCTAGGATGAAGGCAGTGAGTAGGAGTAAGGAGTCGGTGCTGACTGAGGGAGAGAAGGACAAATACCTTCAGCCTGTCTCCTCTCTGGACTTCACCCTGGATGACTCGTCCCTGGAGCCCGGTCTGGAGTGCCACAGCCCGCCCCCTGACTACAGCTATGTAGTGCGCTACTCCACCCCACCTGTGTAGCCGTCGCCGTGGGAGACGCCCCTCCGTCCACCCTCCGCCCCAGGGAGAATCTATCTGACTAAATGCCTCAAGGCCTTTCCTTTGTTCTCCTCTGTTCTGACTCCGTCTCCGGACCTCACAGCGCACCGTAAAACGGCTGCTGCCTCCGTCTTTTAAACTTCTTCCATTTCTCCTCCTCCCCGAGGCTTGAGAGAGGGACACGTTTGAGACGCTTTATTACAACGTGAGATCTGTTACTTAGGGACACTCTGAGACACCTTACTGTAGATCTGCACTTAGCCTGCCTGCTTCCCATCAGCCCACTCTGCAGGATGGAGGAAGAAGAGCCTGCCCTCTTCTGTAAAGGTCTCAGCCTGACCCAGAGGTTCGCCTATGTACTGCTGGCCTTCTCCATAGCTCACTCTGATAGCCACACATAACAGCTAGCTATGGAAAGATCCCTATAGACTTCTGTAGACCTATAGACAGCCTCAGGTATTCCTATAATCTACTGTGAACAACACCAAGAAAAACAACCCATTCCAGACTTGTAACGAATGACATTCCCATGAAATGTATTATTGTCAGTTTATACTGTAGTGTAAATGGAAAATGTGTTACCATGGGGATACAACATGTAGATGAGAAGGAAATAAGATGGGAGAATTAGGGTGTTTTCATTGATACTATTTTATTTCTGTACAAATATTTTATAGACTTGAAAACTGTAATGTGCTATTTTATTTTATTATATGTAATGATTATTGATATAAGGTTGACAAAATATTTGTGTCACAGAGTGGTTCTTTTCAAGCATATTCCTCAGGTTGACTTGAGCTAAAGCTCCCGATTTAAAAAAAATAAAATAAATTTAAAAAGGCACCTGTCAGACAGATTACAGGAACAGTTTGTGAATAGTGGAATGTGCCCGTCAGAAAAGATTTCTCACTTGAGTACTCCAATCTCCAGTATTCCCAATCAACATGTTGTTGTTGTTCAGAATCTTTTTCCCCTTCAACTCAGATGGAGAGACACATGGGTTGACAGGGTTGTCTACAGTAGATGGATATGGCCCATAGTCCCTTTGGCTCAGTCTGAGTAGTAATAGGTTAAACAGCCAATAGAATCCCAGCTCCCAGCGTCTCTGAATGGGGTTAAGGCATGAAGAGGACAGGAGAGGACAGGACAGAGAGGAACACCACGCTGCTTTGGATTTAATACTACATCTCTACCGTGAAGCTATTTGAAATGAAAAGTTATATTTGGATTCCTTTCCCGATATGGGACTAACTCTGTGTATTATTGTTATGGCCGAGTGGAAAAAGGGAAATTGGATGATACGAGAGAGACTGGTTTATTTGTATGTGTAAAAAGCTAGTTAAAAACATGAGCTTGGGTTAGAATTTCATATGAAGAGGGTCTATGAAAGCACCAGTGAAATAAACAATGCATATTTATTTATGTTTATATTCTACAATGTCACTTATTAATTTCACACTGAAGATTGCCGCTGCCTCCTTGACAACACGATATGTAACATTCCAGTATTTAATTATATATTCCGTTTGCACTGCTGAACACACTATAATTACATTAGTAAAGATGGAGGAATTGACTGTTTGCAAGCAGGAATGTTTGTAATGGAAATCGTCTGTTGCTGATCCATTTTGTTGTGCTACAAGTGTGACTAAAGCTTGCAGGGCAGGCTCCAGGAATCCTACATGTTATCACCAGGCTGGTCACTATACTGGTGACTACTTTAGCACGTTTAGTCTACGTAATTACCTTTAAAAACAAGGCTGAAAAATGATCAGGATGAAGTGTCTAAATGTTTGGATTATTCCAAATGTTTGGTTCAATTAGAATTCCAGTCACTCCAGCTAGTGTTTCGTTACACACAGGAGAGAGGGAATAGCTTGTGTGTGTAAACTGCTAGATAATATTTTGCTGCACAATACATTATTCTTTAATAAGATTGATTATGAATGCTGTCTCTACACCCTTAAATACTGCCAAATGATGTTTGTATTGTTAATGTGGACTGATTGGGTCTTGTGTCCATTGTGGAGGAAAAAAGTGTATGCACTGATTTTGTTTTCTATCAAATATAGATTTTTGTACTCTAAATGTATTTGTATTATTAACTAAGCATAAGAAGTGAATAAATGAATAAAGATCGATATATTTATGCATTACGTCTAGTGCAGAGATATTTTTTGCTAGTTGCTGAAGTTGCTAACATTGATTCATACATCAACCCTCAGCTTTCTCTAGGACATTCTACCGTTTTCTACCCTCTGAAGTCCTGGCACCAGGTCATCAACACTATTTGAGCACCTAGCACAACGGTACAGACTCTAAAAATGTGTGTAGCACAACTTGTCTCTGGCTGGGAATGTGGGGATGGGTGAGGCGTGTGTCCACCGTTGGTGTGTGTCATAAGTAGGCTACTCTCCCCTCATCCTGCTCCATGGACCAGCGAGACACACTTCCTGAGCGGGGCAAAATGTGCCTGTCACCGGGACAATGCCCCTCCAAGCGGGAAAGGAAGGGGCCCTTAATCATCCTGGTACGTCACCACGCAGAGGGCTTCCTACGAGGCCACGGTGCCCCCACCCCCGGCACAGGGCGAGTCCACTGGGAACGTCATGCAGGACAGGTTGGGCTCTCCACTGTCTCCGCTCATCACTCTTGAGATTCACTGTGTTTACAGATAGGTGATCGAGAATGCTTAACACTCCTGATATACAGGACCAACGGAGTGAATTATTGAAGTCTCAAGCCAAGCAGTTCAGCTCTGATGTAAACTGATTCCGGAAAATGGAGTGTAAACAAACATGAGAAGCATGTTGGGGGTTAGGGACCTTAACACAACAGGGCTTGTGTATTTACTCACGCACCTAGTACAGATGTAGGATCTTAATTTGACCAGGAAATGCAAAATCTTTCAAAAGCTTCTGAAGTTTGTCATTTGCACTGTTAAATTTCAGACTTGATTTGCCCTAACGAAAACTGTATCAACCCCTACAAAAATGTCCATGAATTATAATTGACGTAATAGTTCACATTTCCTATTACTGTGTGATTATTTTCCTGCTGTAACAAACTAGCTCAAATTAAGATCCTACATCTGTAGTTTTCCACAGACAGACACAAGCAGGAAAACCTCCCTGGGCCTTTCTTCAGGGCTGGTCACCAGACAGACAATGCCTCTTTTGTGAGTACTAAGCAGTCATATCTTCTGAGTAAGGTCAAATAGGAATCTCCTAAGACAATTGGCATTGCAAAAACTGCATTTGAAGCTAATAATGTGCAGAATATTGATAAAATATTATAATGTGTACTGTACAGTATGGATATGGAAGTTGTATTGCGTTAATTCAAAATATACGGCAAACCAATTCCTTTAACATGCATCCATGAATCTTGGATGGCACTCTAATACAGGTAGAATTCAATGTGACACCATTGCTGCAATAAACTACAGTGCCTTTGGAAAGTATTCAGACCCCTTGAATTTTCCCACAGTTTCATACATTACAGACTTATTCAAAAAATTGCTTAAATTATTCTGCAATCTACACACAATACCCCATAATGAAAATAGGTTTTTAGAAAGTTTTGCAAATGTATAAAATAAAATAAAACTGAAATATCTTATTTACATAAGCATTCAGACCCTTTGCTATGAGACTCGAAATTCAGCTCAGGTGCATCCTGTTTCCATTGATCATCCTTGAGATGTTTCTACAACTTGAATGGAGTCCAATTGTGGTACATTAAATTGATTTGGACATGATTTGGAAAGGCACACACCTGTCTATATAAGGTCCCACAGTTGACAGTGCATGTCAGAGCAGAAACCAAGCCATCAGGTCGAAGGAATTGTCAGAGAGCTCCGAGACATGATTGGTCAAAGAGGTGACCAAGAACCTGATGGTCACTCTGACAGAGCTCCAGAGTTCCTCTGAATGTCCTGGACTGGCCCAGCCAGAGCCCGGACTTGAAACCGATCAAACATCTCTGGAGAGACCTGAGAATAGCTGTGCAGTGACTCTCCCCATCCAACCTGACAGAGCTTGAGAGGATCTGCAGAGAAGAATGAGAGAAACTCCCTAAATACAGGTGTGCCAAGCTTGCAGCATCACACCTAAGAAGACTTGAGGCTGTAATCGCTGCCAAAGGTGCTTCAACAAAGTACTGAGTTAAGGGTCTGAATTTACTTCTGTAAATTTGATATTTCTGCTTTTATTTTTAATAAATTAGCAATCCCCCCAAAATAGTTTTTGCTTTGTTATTATGTGTAGATTTATGAGGGGAAAAAATGTTTTAATGTCATTACTGGAACCAACCAATGAGTGGATATCTAGGAGAAATATGTCAGTACTGGAACTGACCAATGAGTGGATATCTAGGAGAAATATGTCATTACTGGAACTGACCAATGAGTGGATATCTAGGAGAAATATGTCATTACTGGAACTGACCAATGAGTGGATATCTAGGAGAAATATGTCATTACTGGAACTGACCAATGAGTGGATATCTAGGAGAAATATGTCATTACTGGAACTGACCAATGAGTGGATATCTAGGAGAAATATGTCATTACTGGAACTGACCAATGAGTGGATATCTATGTCATTACTGGAACTGACCAATGAGTGGATATCTAGGAGAAATATGTCTTTACTGGAACTGACCAATGAGTGGAGATCTAGGAGAAATATGTCTTTACTGGAACTGACCAATGAGTGGATATCTAGGAGAAATATGTCATTACTGGAACTGACCAATGAGTGGATATCTATGTCATTACTGGAACTGACCAATGAGTGGATATCTAGGAGAAATATGTCTTTACTGGAACTGACCAATGAGTGGAGATCTAGGAGAAATATGTCTTTACTGGAACTGACCAATGAGTGGATATCTAGGAGAAATATGTCTTTACTGGAACTGACCAATGAGTGGATATCTAGGAGAAATATGTCATTAGTGGAACTGACCAATGAGTGGATATCTAGGAGAAATATGTCATTACTGGAACTGACCAATGAGTGGATATCTAGGAGAAATATGTCATTACTGGAACTGACCAATGAGTGGATATCTAGGAGAAATATATAATTACTGGAACTGACCAATGAGTGGATATCTAGGAGAAATATGTTTTTACTGGAACTGACCAATGAGTGGATATCTAGGAGAAATATGTCTTTACTGGAACTGACCAATGAGTGGATATCTAGGAGAAATATGTCTTTAATGGAACTGACCAATGAGTGGATATCTAGGAGAAATATGTCATTACTGGAACTGACCAATGAGTGGATATCTAGGAGAAATATGTCATTACTGGAACTGACCAATGAGTGGATATCTAGGAGAAATATGTCATTACTGGAACTGCCCTCCAGTAAAGACATAAAACATTGTTAAGCAGAAACCAAATCAATTGAGTGGCGCTGGTCTTTCATAACAGAACCTCTCAAATGAAAACATTCATCTTGATAGTACAGTGAAAAATGAACGTTGCCCCTAAAACAGCTTTACTCAAGGTTGTGAGCATAGCCCACCATCACCAGAGTATATTGTTTGCCTGGTGATCAGAAACATGACTAATACACCACCTACACAGAGATGACACACAAAAAAACACATAAATCTGCCTTCTGAAGCACCCAGGGCTTGTGATGAAGGATCATTAATACAATGCTTTGACTGCAAGCCAACACAAAACAAGCTGTTAGTCACAGTTTGTGTGTTGCCCCATGGTCTCTGCAACAACAACAAAAGACGGACCTGTAAAAAAACACCCAGTTTGCCTCTAATTAAAGGGCCTCACCTATTGAGCTCTGTTTTCCTTTCTTTCATTTAACTATTGTATTTAAGAAATGTCCCCCCTTCCCTGAAATCCTACTTCCACAAACACAGACACCCCCCTGTAGCAGAATTCTACATTAATCACTATAACAGAGGCGACACATTGAGGGCCTTCTGAAACCATGCCAAAACACATTCCCTTCATCAGGGGGAAATTAAAGCAGCTTGAAATCCTATCATGTGCCCATTTGAAGCCATCCACCACACAATAATGCCCAATAACTATTCCCAGACCCCTTGCCCCGAGAAGGTGGACTGTGGGTCACGTCCGCACCTCCTCTCACCTAGAAGCAGAACAATGGCCCGGATGCTGTCTGCAAAGACAGACTAGTTGGAGCTTCACCCCACCTTAAAGCAGCAAGGAAGTATCACAAGCAACAATAAGTGCAACTAAATAAAGATTCCTCCCGAAAATGGACTTGGAAACTCCAGGGGTGCAGAACAAGGTGTACGGGTGTGAGAAAGGATCACTGTGTGTATAGACCATCAGAGTTCCAGCAAACATTAGCTGGTTCCTCTACCAACACTGACAGTGGTTTGGGGCTTAAAGGGAACATAAATGTCTTCACTTTTTTATACTTAAACTCCTAAAATCCATTTCGACTGCAAAGAAAATGCATTGCATCTGTGAGTGTTTCAAGGCAAAGCAGAATGAGGTCTAAAAATAAAAGCCCTCCAATTTATAATTTCATTTGGACCACAGAATCCCCCAAAAGCTGCTCTACTGTAACTGCATTGTCTTAAACAGACCACCCCTGTTGCCTGACATTGAAGAGAATGGCCTGCAAATCAACACAAGGGAAAAAAAGAGATGGGTTTACACATTCATTCATTTATTCATGAATGATGTATGTTCATTTAAGCCACACAAAACTACTGAAAATGTTGGCACTGTGTAGCATTAGACCCAGAGGCGTTGAGGCTAAACCGAACTCTGCACGTTCACCATCACAGATCTGAGGATGATGCTGGTTGGTTGGTTGCCTCCGCCATGCTCGACATTGGTTGATGCTGACAGGCAACAGGAAGTAGTGGTGTGATGTCCAACATGGGGACCAGTTGACAGGGAGCATCCTAGACACAGAGCAGGCGTTGGTGGGTTGGCAGCCGGGATGTGTTGTCTTCCGAATGGAAGCCTCAGCACCACCAGACACAGCCAGAGGGGTCTGGGCAACCAGGATTAGCGCAACACAGCCTGCCACAAACTTGGCTTTGTGTTCATAAATAGCTGCGGCGTTCCTCGGAATTGATTATGACAAAGTGGTCTCTGCATTTTCCCCATGCCCCCCTGATGGTTCCAGCACTGCGTTCTCTCTGTGTTCTCTGATGCCGTGGCAACACGGGTGAGCTGGTTTCACTGAGTTTTTCATTTGATTGGCAGGGATAAATATGCAGACATTCTCTCTCTGCCTAATGGTTGGCATACTTAGTCAATTACATTTTCGGTGAGAGCTCAGATGTTTTTGACAGATCTTGGACGAAAACCACATCCATCATGTAGGTTTACAAGTCCAGTTTAGTCTGCAGTCTGTAATATTTGTGAAAACTGGAAGCAGATCTTCAGATTAAGTCAGTTTGTCTGATAAGCATGTAGTGTGTTTTCAGTTTACCCGCAGATACACAAATAGAGAACGACAGGAGGGAAACACGCCATGAATAGAGTAAACATTGTGCAATATCTCTTTGAGTTGATTAGTGTTTCCCACAATGGCATGCCTTTCTGATACAAATAAAGACTTCCACATAGGCATTCCATTGTTCCACTCGTCTGTTTTTCAAAATCTTTCTTTAAAATCCTAATTGAGCTATGTCCATCTCATCTCCCTAATGCAGAACACATGAATGGAAATGAACCATACATAGAATAAGATCTTTGCTGTCGTTTATTTGGAAGAGTATTCAGTCTTGAAATGAGCTGGCTCCAAGGTGCATTTGTCGAACACGTGCATATCATGCTCTGTTTTTCTGCATTCCTTTTAGCTTGTTGTCATTAGTCATTTCCAGCACATTCTATCAAACGTGACAATGACCTACAATGGCCTAGTATTTAGACAAAGCTGCAGTGCATTCGGAAAGTAATCATACCCCTTGACTTTTTTCACATTTTGTTACTTTACAGCCTTATTCTAAAATTTATAAAATAATTTCCCCCCCTCATCAATCTACACACAATACTCCAAATGACAAAGCAAAAACAGTTTTTTTGTTTTGTTATTTTGCAAATGTATAAAACATTTTAAAAAATCACTGAAATGTCACATTTACATACACTACCTTTCAAAGGTTTTGTGTCACTTAGAAATATCCTTGTTTTCTATGAAAACATACATGAAATGAGTTGGCAATTTGTTGAGGTAATCTGAAGAGATTTCACCCCATGCTTCCTGAAGCATCTCCCACAAGTTGGATTGGCTTGATGGGCACTTCTTACCATACAGTCAAGCTGCTCCCACAACAGCTCAATAGGGTTGAGATCCGGTGACTGTAGTGGCCACTCCATTATAGACAGAATACCAGCTGGCTGCTACTTCCCTAAATAGTTATTGCATAGTTTGGAGCTGTGCTTTGGGTCATTGTCCTGATGTAGGAGGAAATTGGCACCAATTAAATGCCGTCCACAGGGTATGGCATGGCGTTACAAAATGGAGTGACAGCCTTCCTTCTTCAAGATCCCTTTTACCCTGTACAAATCTCCCACATTACCACCACAAAAACACCCCCAGAACATCACATTGCCTCCACAATGCTTGACATTTTTTCTACGTCTCACAAATGTTCTTTGTGATCCGAACTCCTGAAACTTAGATTTGTCTGTCCATAACACTTTTTTCCAATCTTCCTCTGTCCAGTGTCTGTATTCTTTTGCCCATCTTATTCTTTTATTTTTATTGGCCAGTCTGAGATATGGCTTTTTCTTTGCAACTCTGCCTAGAATGCCAGCATCCCGGAGTCACCTCTTCACTGTTGATGTTGAGACTGGTGTTTTGCGGGTACTATTTAATGAAGCTGCCAGTTGAGGACTTGTGAGGCATCTGTTTCTCAAACTAGACACTCTAATGTACTTGTCCTCTTGCTCAGTTGTGCACCGGGGCCTCCCACTCCTCTTTCTATTCTGGTTAGGCCAGTTTGCGCTGTTCTGTGAAGGGAGTAGTACACAGCGTTGCACAAGATCTTCAGTTTCTTGACAAATTCTCACATGGAATAGCCTTCAAGTCCCCACAGCTGTGCTTATTAGGGGATATATATTTTACCACCAGGTATTAACAAAGAAGAGTTTGGTCTTGCCTCAGTGGGTTTTCTTACCGCGGCTAGACTCATACTATGTAACTGGAAGAGCGCAGCTAGTCTGAAATCAACAGATTGGCTCAAACTCATGGTGGAGACTGCATCTTATGAATCAATGATAGCAAAATTACAGGAGAGGAAAGGGAAATGTAGTAAGATATGGGAACACTTTTTGAATTATATAAGGGACGTGCGTGCGGGTGAGAAGCTAGGGAATAAGTTTGTATTTTTATTGTTATTTGTTTTTATTTGCAGTTTAATATTCCAACCACTGATATATGGTTGAAAGGTGCTGTATTGTTTGCTGTCTTGTTGAGTGTTAGGTTTTTGTTGTTATTCGTGTTATGTTATGTTATGTCATGTTGATCAATTTATAAAAAACTCCATTCATATTTCCCTTGATCCTGACTAGTCTCCCAGTCCCTGCCGATGAAACATATCCCCATAGCATGATGCTGCCACCACCATGCTTTACTGTAGGGATGGTATTTGCCCGGTGATGAGCGGTGCCTGGTTTCCTCCAGACGTGATGCTTGGCATTCAGGCCAAAGAGTTCAACCTTGGTTTCATCAGACCAGAGAATCTTGTTTTTCATGGTCTGAGAGTCCTTTAGGTGTCTTTTGGCAAACTTCAAGCGGGCTGTCAAGTGTCTTTTTCCAGGGGAATGGCTTCCGTCTGGCCAGTCTACCATAAAGGCCTGATTGGTGGAGTGCTGCAGAGACGGTTGTCCTTCTGGAAGGTTCTCCCATCTCCACAAAGGAACTCTTGAGCTCTGTCAGTGACCATCTGTTTCTTGGTCACCTCTTTGACCAAGGCCCTTTTCACCCGAATGCTCAGTTCGGCTGGGGGGCCAGCTCTAGGAAGAGTCTCGGTGGTTCCAAATAACTCCTAATTAAGAATGATGGAGGACACTATGTTCTTAGGGACCTTCAATGCTGCAGGAATGTTTTAGTACCCTTCCCCAGATCTGTGCCTCGACACAATCCGGTCTCGGACCTCTACGGACAATTCCTTCGACCTCATGGCTTGGTTTTTGCTGTGACATTCCCTGTCAACTGTAGGACCTTATATTAACAGGTGTGTGCCTTTCCAAATCATGTCCAATCAATTGAATTTACCACAAGTGAACTCCAGTCAAGTTGTAGAAACATCTCAATAATGATCAATGGAAACAGGATGCACCTGAACACAATTCTGAGTCTCATAGCAAAGGGTCTGAATACTTATGTAAATAAGTTATTTAAATGTGCAAATAAAAAAAATAAAAACAGTTTTCGCTTTGTCATTATGGGGTATCCAGGCTGTATCACATTCGGCTGTGATTAGGAGTCCCATATGGCAGCGCACAATTGGCCCAGCGGTGTCCGGGTTTGGCCGGGGTAGGCCATCATTGTAAATAAGAATTTGTTCTTAACTGGCTTGCCTAGTTAAATAAAGGTTAAATTTGAAATTTAAAATTGTGCGTAGATTGATGAGTAACATTTTAGTTTAAATAATCCATTTTAGAATAAGGCTGTAAAGTAACAAAATGTGGAAAAAGTGAAGGGGTCTGAATACTTTCCGAAATGCACTGTATTTGATGGAATGAAATACTTGTATTACTCCTTGATGACTACAGCCTGTGAGTAAGTTGTTTCGCTCACTTAAACAGTATAGAGTAAGTTTCATCAATCTATAGGTGACTAGGACAGGACCTAGAGCTGCTGATACACATACAGTACATTGTGCTCTGAGAGGGATGTCTTCAACTTGAAGTTTCCTGTACATGTTTCCTCTATGAAAATCCTTCACTTCTCTTGTAATATCCTGTCCTGTAGATGCACAAAATGTTCACTGTAAATCTCATGATAAAACACAGGGAGGGAAAAGGCTGTTTCAACAAGCTAGCAAAACACCCCTTTCCTGTTATCCCCTGAAGAAAATGATTGAAATACTTGAACCTAAGTTGGGCTTCAACAAGCATCCTGTTTGAACTTGAGAGTGCATGTGAAGACGTTACATCCCATCAACAAACTGAGAACCAGTGTCTGTTGCTCTATCGGCCTTACATGGGTCAGTCAGAGCAGCGACTCTCGAAATGCTAGCACAGGGTCATGTTCGAGCACTTCTCCTGCAGCGATGTCCTGGGGTCCATCTCAACAACATCTCTGGACTTATGCAACCAACTAAAACCTTGTGCTTCTCCAACCTCATCTCGAGTCGCATTTCTGTTCAACATCGGGATGGTAGCAAAAACAAGATACACAACATTAAAAACACCTGCAACATAATTTAGTTATATTAAACAAAGTTTCTCCAACAAAACCTCGCTGATATATAACATGTTCACCAAGTACACAAAACATTAGGAACACCTGCTCTTTCCATAACATAAACTGACCAGGTGAATCCAGGTGAAAGCTATGATCCCTTTTATTTGATTTTATTTCACCTTTATTTAACGAGGTAGGCTAGTTGAGAACAAGTTCTCATTTGCAACTGCGACCTGGCCAAGATAAAGCATAGCAGTGTGAACAGACAACACAGAGTTACACATGGAGTAAACAATTAACAAGTCAATAACACAGTAGAAAAAAAAGAGAGTCTATATACATTGTGTGCAAAAGGCATGAGGAGGTTGGCGAATAATTACAATTTTGCAGATTAACACTGGACTGATAAATGATCAGATGACCCTTATGACCCTTATTGATGTCACTTGTAAAATCCACTTCAATAAGTGTAAATGAAGAGGAGGAGACCGGTTAAAGAAGGATTTTTAAGCCTTGAAACAATTGAGACATGAATTGTACGTGTGTACCATTCAGAGGGTGAATAGGCAAGGCAAATGATTTAAGTGCCTTTGAACAGGTAAGTAGGTGTAGGAACACCGGTTTGAGTGTGTCAAGAACTGCAACTCTGCTAGGGTTTTCAATGCTCAAACGTTTCCTGTGTGTATCATGAATGGTCCACCAACATAAAGACATCCAGACAACTTGACACAACTGTGGTAAGGATTGGACTCAACATCGGCCAGCATCCCTGTGGAACGCTTTTGACACCTTGTCCATGCCCCAACAAATTGAGGGTGTTCTGGGGGAAAAAGTGGGTGCAATTCAATATTAGCAAGGTGCTCTTAATGTTTTGAACACTCTGTGTATATACAGTGCCTTCGGAAAGTATTCAGACCCCTTGACTCCACATTTTGTTACATTACAGTACCAGTCAAAAGTTTGGACACACCTACTCATTCAAGGGCTTTTCTTTATTGTTACTATTTTCTACATTGTAGAATAATAGTGAAGACATCAAAACTGTGAAATAACACATATGGGATCATGTAGTAACCAAAAAAGTGTGAAACAAATATATTCTTTAAAGTAGCCACCCTTTGCTTTGATGACAGCTTTGCACACTCTTGGGATTTACCTGGAATGCTTTTCCAACAGTCTTGAAGAGGTTTTCACATATGCTGAGCACTTGTTGGCTGCTTTTCCTTCACTCTGCGGTCACGATGGGAACCACACATGCGGAGATCATCCGTTCACCTACTTTGCATCTCACAAGACATGGCGGTTGGAACCAAAAATCAAAGAATTGGATTCATCAGACCAAAGCACAGATTTCCACCCGTCTAATGTCCATTGCTCGTGTTTCTTCGCCCAAGAAAGTCTCTTCTTCTTATTGGTGTCCTTCAGTAGTGGTTTCTTTGCAACAAATCGACCATGAAGGCCTGATTCACGCAGTCTCTTCTGAACAGTTGATATTGAGATGTGATTGTTATTTGAACTCTGTAAAGCATTTATTTGGGCTGCAATTTCTGAGTCTGGTAACTCTGATTAACTTATCCTCTGCAACAGAGGGTCTTCCTTTCCTGTGGCGGACTTTTAATTTCTCTTCACTTATTTGAGCTGTTCTTACCATAATATGGACTTGGTCTTTTACCAAATAGGGCTATCTTCTGTATATTACTCCTACCTTGTCAAAACACAACTGACTGGCTAAAACACATTAAAAAGGAAAGAAATTCCACTATTTATATTTTAACAAGGCACACCTTGTGTGAGTTAATTGAAATGCATTCCAGGTGACTACCACATGAAACTTGTTGAGAGAATGCCATGAGAGAATGCCAAGTGTGTGCAAAGCTGTCATCAAGGCAAAGGGTGGCTACTTTCAAGAGTCTCAACTATAAAATATATTTTGATTTGTTTAACACTATTTTGGTTACTACATGATTCCATGTGTTATTTCATGGTTTTGATGTCTTCACTATTATTCTACAATGTAGAAAATAGACAATAATAAGAAAACCCCTGGAATGAGTAGGTGTGTCCAACATTTAGACAGGTTCTGTATATATATATATATATATATATATATATAGAGGTCCTTCTGTAGCTCAGTTGGTAGAGCATGGCGCTTGTAACGCCAGGGTAGATTCCCGGGACCACCCATACGTAGAATGTATGCACACATGACTGTAAGTCGCTTTGGATAAAAGCGTCTGCTAAATGGCATATATTATATTATTATATATATATATATATATATAGAGAGAGAGAGAGAGAGAGAGAGAGAAAGAGAGAGAGAGAGAGAGAGAATATGGATTCATTGTACTTATGGAAGTGTTGTCATTTTGAGACCACATTACCATATATGTTAATTTCCATAGTGATTTGGGGTTTACAGAGACAGAGGCATGTATGTGCAAAGAGGGGTTCACTCTGTCACCAGCAGAGGGCAATCAATGACAAGCAGTTGTCACAGGGAGCTGCACAAACTACACTGTTCTGTAATTAATACCTTTGTATGAAGATTCTATTTACACGTATTTATAACTAAATCCACACATAAAAACATACATAAAAGTGCCCCAAAAATATAGAAGTAACTCCAACACATCCTGTGGTTAAGCATTGTACAAACCTATGGAATGCACTTATCAAGGTACATACAGAGGGATATCAGCTGATGAGTTGGATTCAGTAGGGGATTTTTAAAAATTCTTTATTTAATTAATGTAATGAATATTATTTTTGCTGTTCTGTTCTGGGAGGACTTGTACATCCAAGCAATTATTTGACTTGTAATATAAATTCAGCACTTTAGAACTGTAAAAGGCTCTCGATAAGTACCTTTGCTGAAGGCATCAGTGTCTTGTGCACAATTTGCCAAACATACTCCATGGTGAACAGTATCTCATTCTCTGGTAGATGGTGCCCTCTTGAGGGGACTACATGACAGTTGTTAGGGATGGATTTCACCTCTGATTGGCCACTGATGGGAGTTCTGTATCCATCCACAAGGGAGCAGTGGTCATCAATTATCTCAGCAAAAATATCCTTACATCAAGGCCTGAGGAAATAAGCAATTCCTTGCTTACAGTCACTCAATTCAATTGACCTGTATCAATGTATGGTCAATGAGATTCAGATGCCATACAGATCTCTATTTGTTTCCACACTTTGCATACTTTGAACAGAAAAAAGCACCACGAGGACAAATATAGGGCAGCAGGGATGATGCAATAAATGTATATTTTTTTAAGGTTAGGGAAATGTGCCACTTTTAAAGATGTCAATATAAATTCATGTAATGTGGCTGTTTGTAATTTTGTCTTGCCTTTTAATAATTATTTGTATTTATTTTTGATTGAACCTTTATTTAACTCGACAAGTTACACGTGTTGTTGTTTTGTACCATCGAGGACCGCTTTGGAAACAAGACGTGTTTTAATTCATATTTGGAAGTGATATCCACTGGGTCCACATTGTATATTTTGTTGTATATGTCTGTTACCCAAATAAATTCAATTCAATTCAACCTTAATCTCCATCAGGGTTATTTGATGCTAGCCGATTCCAACTGTCTCTTGTGAAAACACTTATATAAAAACAACAAATGATTTCAAAGATATACATATTTGTAAACCAAGTAGGCCAATGTACATGTGTTATTAGTAGGCCTGGGACGAGGCATATGTTTGACAATTGTAATTCGATTTGTGTTGATTTGTTTTATGGTAGATATTGCAATTAATTTGAGATGTATTACGGAATCTCTTCTGCAAAAGAGGGATGGATAACAACCAAGATCATGCCAAATATAATGGCACGCACGGGAGCAAGACCACATTGTCGTTGAGCGGGTGTCATAGGTGACACTTCAGGTTCCTTTAAACCGGAATTAGCTGCGAAGTGCGACCTTGAAGTGCGAATTAGAAGGAATAGTTGGCCTTGTTGCAGGAGAAAATATCATCATACTTAGCTGTACCTCCTTTGTAAGTGAATAGCTTTAACAAATACGATCGGCTTCTGAAGGCGTGAAACGTGGCTGCAGACATGGGATACGTTGCGTGGGAGACGTTGCGTTCGCAAAGACATTCAACGAAAGGAGAGGAGTGTGACCATGCACGCTCTGACAGCACTGTAAATGTTTAATGCTATATTTTATTATTCTCTGACACGTAACAAAATGAAAATAACACAATCAAGAAGCTGACATCCACAATTACACTTTATATCATTAGTAGCCTACAATTCTAGCGTATTATATAGCAGAGTAATAGCCCTGTATTAAAATTAGGCTCAGGCTATCACATCTTACTTTCTAAGGAATAATGTTTGCAGCTTCAGAGTAGGCTTAAATAAATACAAATGTTGAAAATTGAACATGTATTTCAAGCACACTTCAATTATACATAGGCCTAAGAGATAGGTGTAAGGCCCAACGTCATCAGGAGCATATTAATTTAAGCATATTGTTTGTTGGTGAAGTTGCAGTTCAATTTCGCAATTATATTTTGATGCATGCCGATAATATTTCAGAGTTGAAGTGCAGGGTTTGCTCTATTCGGGGTGATAGGTTTAAAAAAAAATGTGCTAGGGGACAGTGGGTTTGGCAGCATTATTGACTCTTCTTTTGAATGCAAATCATCAGGGTTTGAAGACTCATCTGACGTCAGGAAGGAAGACCATAATATATCTTTAGCACCACCACCTTGTCAACAGCGCCACATTATGTGAGACAGTATCAAGTCAGGAACTAGTTCGCATTTCATTTTGGGGAGCACCATTGGACTATACACATCAGAACCATAGCAAGAGGATTGTTTTTTACATTTACAGAAGGAGTCGCCCGGAAACTATGTCGACTTGAATGTCACTTTTGTAACTTTTTTTTCAAATCATGTATGTGGGATACCTCTTGGATAAAGAAGGCAGCATGTATCACCAAGGACCTGTAAGACGATCGGGAATCAACATCCCACCACAGAACTTTGTTTCCACGCCACAATATTCCGACTTTACTGGATACCATCATGTGCCAAACATGGATACTCATACACAGTCTTCGGGGGCTTGGGGAGCTCCTTATGTCGCACCGAGGGAGGACTGGGGCGCCTATAGTCTGGGGCCTCCTAACACTATTCCTACGCCCATGAACAACTCCTCGCCGGGACAAGTTTCCTATTGCTCACCTGAATACAATCCCATGCACGCGCCAGGGTCAGCAGTATTGCAACCACCTACAGATAATATTTCTGTTGCTCAACTTTCCCCGGATAGAGAAAGGCGCAATTCTTCTTACCAGTGGATGAACAAAACGGTACAATCATCATCTACGGGTGAGAAAGGTCACAAGCAACTATATTGTATCACGACACGCATGCTACTGTTAAAATTATTCGTGCAATGAGCACAGCCTCAACCCATGTCAAACTACATCTATATATTTACCTAAGAAGAGCCGGACATTTTATGTTTTCTCTTGCATGGACATGCATAATTGTGCCGGCTCGTAAACTTGTGCAACAGGTAGTATTTAGAGAACGGATACAATATAAACATTAATTGCATAATTTAAGTGATAAATCTCACTATAAAAACGAATAACCTCATGCATAACACGTAATGTGTACATTTGGGTACATTTTAGGTGATATTCGTAACGAATTGCTAACAATAGCTAATTCTCCTTTAATTTGTAACTGTTCGTGGTCTCAGAACGAATAATTTATTCGCATTTTAAATGAGATGTCACCATAATTACACAGTTGCATGTGAAATGTATGGAAATTGATAATTCAGTTTGGTATAAGGCTTATTTTGAATCATGTAAGATACAACTTCAAGGCACTAAATTGGAAATTGCACCAGACTCAAAACAGAAGAGAAAATAGGAAAAGTATAGGCACTCGATCGAACGTATCAAATTAATTATGGACAATGCAACTGTAAGCCTCCCATCGCGATAATTTGTCTGATAAAGTATGATATCAATTACAACATCTTAGTTCTTTTCTGATACAGGCCTATAGCCTTGTGGAGGAAACGATGAACGTGTCAAGAAAGGGCGCCAGGTGCTTCTTGTAATGCTAATTCCTCTACTCCCGTCGACTAGATGCGAGGTCTACTTTTCTTGCTACATTGTCTCTGGTTTTGAGGGTTATCTGTCAAATTCAGGCGGCGACCCCTTTCAACACCTCGTTTTACTTTGATATGCACCAAAGTGTCTTCCTCGTCTCCCATTCTTCGGGAGTTATATTGCCGGAAAGGGTGGCGTTTTTCACAGCAAATAAATGTATTTGACAAATATATACAAAGCTTTATAACTGGGCAATAAACCACAACATGTCTTAATGTGTAAAAAAAAATAGAATTGTAGACTATATTTATCAATTAAGTCATAATAACGTATGAGCCTCAATTAACTCGTAAATGTAGTTTTATAGCCTATTAACTTGTCAAATCACCCCCACCCACATTTAAATATTCAGAAAATACCATCTTATAGCCTAAGTGTATTTTTCTTGTTAGGCAAGCCCATCAAATGTGTTATTAAGTGTTTAATTCTAGGAGGCTGTCTCTGGCCCTGTAAAACTTCCCAAGCATGTCCGAGGCTATAACTATGAATATCAAAATGTTTCAATGTTGTTCTAAACGACTAATATTATTTTCTACCTGCAAAGGTGCTGACGTGTTTATGGTTTATCAACAAGAGCGACCTGATCCAAGCCAGAGAGATGTCTGCCTTGTAACTCCTTTATGTGTCGTGTGTTGCCTCTTAACACATCAATGGAGTTTAGGTAAAATCTCTGAGACTCTTTGTTCTGCAGTTTGTTCAAAAAGTGACATCAAAAGAAGATCAGTGGCTCGATTAGCATAGCTACCAACAAAGCAACACAGTCTAGATTAACACGATAGCCACCACTTCAGTTGAATGCGCCTAAAGACGGGTCATACACATTTAGAGAGTTATTAGATAAACGAAGTATCAAGTTTAATAGGCGTTTTGATAATTAGCCTGTTGATTATCCTACCTCTCTAGTAATTACATGCTATAAATAGTAAAAAATGACAAGGTGAATTTAAAACAATAATTAACTTTAGAGTTGAAATAGGCTATTGCCCCTGTATTCATCAATCATTTGAATGCCATGAAATTGCATCGTTGCTTTGCATCATTTTCGTTGTTCAGTGTGACGGCTATTTAAAAATTAGGCACACGAAGCATAGCCTGTTGAATTCTCTGAATTTCTCACAATTTCAGGCAAAACAAGAACGAAGGAGAAATACAGAGTGGTTTACACCGATCACCAGAGACTGGAGCTGGAGAAGGAGTTCCATTTTAATCGTTACATCACTATCCGAAGAAAGTCCGAACTTGCGGGGAATCTTGGTCTTTCAGAACGACAGGTAAACCAATTAATTGATAGAGCATTAGGGCCCTAGACTTGACAAATCAAATGATAAATCAAATATAAAACGAATAACAATTTTGACAAGTTTTTCCTTTTACATTTACAGGTGAAGATCTGGTTTCAAAATCGCAGAGCCAAGGAGAGGAAATTAATCAAAAAGAAAATGGGGTCTGATGGCAGTGGGGGATCAGTGCACAGTGACCCGGGTTCAGTGAGTCCTCTGCCAGTACCAGGCTCACTCAGTCCGTCGGATATTCACGGCTCTCTCTACCCACCCCCTGGAATGAACAACTTGCCATCTATTAGGAACATACAGCACGTTACTGTCACTCAGTAGAATCGAATTTAGACCATCCAACACAACTGAGCACTCCAACACGCTGAAAGGACCGTTCCTCAAGACTTGGATTCCAATGGATTATTCAAACGTCCTGAAGAACATGTTGTGGATTATGAGATTTCGAGAAACAAGATGATTTATAACTGCAACAAAATGCTGGAGGCTCTTGAAATATTGTTTTTATAGAATAGTTCTAATAATAATTCCAAAAAACCCATACAAAAATCAACATATGGTTCAGACATGTAATGCTTAAATTGTTTGTTTGTGTCTGAGTTATTGAGATATAAATATACTTTTCTGTAGACTATGTAATGAAGTGTATAAGTGTTTGTATATAAAAAATAAAAAATCAGGTACATTTTATTTGAAATTGATCTGGAATGAAAAGGGATATCATTCATTTTGAGCTTTTATAATGGCTTGACAAACTATGCATTTTCTGCTCCAATTTGATTGCAAAGCACACTTTCATAACGTTTTTCTACAGGGACAAGTAAATCAGGTTATAAGTGAGATACGGGTGGAACGTTTGTTTGATGTTCAAAATGTAAATAAAATGTGTTTTAACGTTACCTTTTTCTACTTATTTCATTGACTGGAAAATGATAGCTCACTTTTGCAAAAATAACCAGACTGAGTGTGCATACTGTTTTCAAACAGACTTCATTGTTTATAGTTTTACCTACTCTTATTGTTTGATACCTAGAACCGCAAACAAAATTAGATCAGTTTATCAACCTTCTCTGTCGTTTCCAAACTATTAGGATGGGATTCTGTCAGCCCAGCATGTGCCAAAGGCAACATTTGATTGTTGATGTGTAACATTAAATCGGAAGATTTTGTCCAATAAATTGCACCAGAAAAAGTGCAATTGGCCCAAGCAACTTAATTTAGCCAAAGCAATATACATGCAACTTAAGACAATTACTTTTTGTAAAGGACTCTAGTGTCAAGTTTTAGATTTTTGTAGACTAGACCTACAATGCTCGTCCAAGTACAGCAACTGACAACTGTCAAACTGTCTTCTCAATTCATGACGACCTTTGAGCCATTATGATGTAATATAGACTCTACCCACTGGGCACAGACGTCCGTTCTAGGTCTATTCCACGTTGGTTCAACATCATTTTATTGAAATGACAGGGAAACAACGTTGATTCAACCAGTGTGTTCTGGGTGTCTGGTATACGGGCTGGGCTGGGATGCATTGTGTAGTATGGATAGATTACAATCATGAACCTGTAAAAAGGTTACCCAAGACTGTCATTAAACATTAACATCCTCATAACATAGCCGAGGCCTATTCCAAAAACTTGCAAGAGATCTGTTTAGAAGTGCTGCACACCCTCAACAAACCTGTTGGACAGAGGTCAATTTACTTGTCCACAAAGACAAAACCAGTATTTTACCGGCTACTGTCTAGGCATTATGGTTTTTCTTCAGAAAACACAACACCTTTAGAAATTGGTAAGAAGGTGTTGGAGACACTTTAGCCTAGGCCAAAATGCAAAATGAGAATTTGTATAAACTAATTGTGGACTATTGTTGTATGGACTTGGATGATGACTTGTATGCCCTAATTCTTCATAAAATATGGGCAAATTAACCCTCAATAAGATGATAAATATGTAGGTTAAATGGGTAATAATAGGTTTCCATGAAATGCTATAAACAAGTGAGTGCGTAGCCTACAGTTATAGTTGTGCAATTATTAGCTAGTTTGGGAAGCCTATTTGATCGTATTCTTCAAATTATAATCTTATGTGATATGACATGATATCCCTCACTTTTGCACACAGATTTACAGAACTCCAACTGAGTGATTCCGAGGATGTTTGTGGTCGTGTGATGCTTCGTTCAAACAACGAGGAACTAGGATTTCGGAAATCTCCGACTCCAATGCGTTCATGACTACTGGGAACTCGGAAAAAATGAGCTTCGACTGGGAAAAAGTGCTTTAAACGGTCATCCATCTCTGAATTCCAAGTCGGAAAGTCGGAGCTCTATAAAGATGCCCGAGTTTCCGAATTGGAATTCAGAGTTGGATGACCGTTCATGATTTGAGCTAGTCCCCCCCACCCCCCGAGCTCCTAGTTGTCTTGAAGGCACCTTGCGTATCTTTTTGACGTCATGCTGGCAGTTAAGAAGACGTCATGAGCGTCTTACTACCCAACATGGCGGACTTTGATACAATCTATGAGTTGGACGAGGAAGATGAACGTGTAGTGAGTGAAGAACACCTTGTTAGATATTGCTCAGAACCTGTGATTATGCGAGGGGCTGGGCACATCACCGTGTAAGCAATTCAAAGCTACTGTTAACGTTGCCATAATAATCCGCTGCTAGCTAACGCTAGCCTGCTAACAACAATGCCTGATGTGAAATACAATTTACTAGCTAACTTACTAGATAGGCCGTGGCAATAACAGTCAGTTAGCTGTCTGGTCCCGTTGTAAGACGTAACGTTAACTGTTACATTTGGCTTAACCCTAGCCTCGTCAATTATCTATTGCGTACCTGCTATTCCGGCTTTATAGTTTACTAGCTAGTTCGCTACCTAACGTTACGTACACTGGGTTTCTGCAAATTAGCCTGAAATGAGAAAGCATCTGCTTTAACAAAAATGACAAGCCAGCAAACGAAGATTAATTGCACAACATTCAATAAGTAGCTATAGCTAACCACTGTAGTGAATACTTTGCCAGCAGCTGGCTTATTCAAATGGTGGTGAATTAAGCATATTATTTCCAACAAGCTTGCTTGCTACCATCCATAGCCTAACATTCTGTTTACTGTTTTATAGTTCCCTGCTTAGCAGCAATGGACACAACACCTATTACCATGCCAAATAATGACATAATAGTTACGTATACTTCCTCTCGTGTCCACAACTGCATTATGCATATGATGTGTCCTTGTCATCCTATAGAATTGTCTCGACAGGGGAAGCTATTCACGTAATAGAAACAAATTACAGGTCATTCAGGACATTAATTTGTTTATTTCTGCTGTCTGTAGACTATGTAAAGTTTTAGGCACAAGGTCTACATTTTATAGGTATTTATTTGTTGAGAGTACAAAGTGTCTAATTCCATCCCCATAAAAAAGCATTGCTAGGTTTCCCTTGTGACAGCCCATGGCCATAGTCATAGTACTTTATACATGTTCAATGGAAAGTTTTTCATTTCTTTACCATTTTGTATTTCTCTTTTTGACAGGTTTGGATTGAGCAACAAATTTGACACTGAGTTTCCCTCAGTTCTCACGGGAAAGGTACAGTAGCCAAATTCATTAGTGTCTTCGTCTTGTGCTAGGCTTTCCAACTTATTTAAACTGGGCTGTGAATCAAGCAATTTAAGCTATTATGGTGGCTCTATTGTTCTATTTCCCCTTTGACAAATCAGACAATTCCTGAATTACCTCTTTCAAGTCTCTTGAGTGGCTTCTATCTGATGCTGATGCATTTCAAGCAACACACCACTGTGCGTCCAAAGCTGAAGTGAAACTCTGTCAATGAGTAAGCTGTCTTTGGAGCCCAGTTGGTCGGGGGCCCAGTGTTCGGGAGGACACAGCTCCAGGTGATAAAATAATGAAATAAAGACTGTGCCATACACAAGAAAGGGCAGCTTCCTGGGTCGGACACTGCAACACAAAAAGGCTGAAGGGGTAAGAGCAGGCTGAGGGAAGTGCAGGGCAATAAAATGTCCCTCCAGTATTGTGACGTGATGGAAGAGGTCACAATTATGATGATTGAAGGGTGCAGATCAGTAGGCCCTTATTCTAAGGCCTTTCGCTCTTTGCAAAGAGACCTTTGCATCCTGTCATAAAATATTACGACCCCGGTTTTATGGCGTACAGACCCAGAGAGGAATGAGCATCCATTCATGTTGTTTGGACGGCCGCTGCCACAGGCACTAAGCTTATCTCACCCTTTAGTTCCTCTCTGTCGTGAATAGACAAGAGCTTGGTTAGCAAGTTACAGCCATACGAGTGAGAGATCTCATCTGATCTCTGGAAAGCATCTCCAAATATCTAGGCTACCTGTTTGTTTTCTAAGGCTCTTTGATTCTACAGACCACAGTACAGGTTTTTCTTGAAACAATTGGAGCAAAGGAATGGTTGCCATTCTCCAACTTTCCCTTTGGGTTTCTTCCGATGAAAAATATGTTAAGAGCAAAATAATTGAAAATAATGAAGAATTTGATTTGTCTCCGAGAGAGAATGACCAATAATAAAATTAAAAGCTATATAAATTACAACCACATTCTTTCCTCTGTCTGACTCTTCCTGTCCATTTAGTTCATCCTCCTTTCTTCTCCCCCTTCTTTTCCAGGTGGCTCCAGAGGAGTTTAAAACCAGCATCAGCAGAGTGAACACTTGCTTGAAGAAGACGTTGCCTGTCAATGGGAAGTGGCTTCTTTGTGGCTGCCTGTGCTGTTGCTGTACGGTGGGCTTCAGTCTGTGGCCTGTTATATGCCTCAACAAGAGAGTAAGTCTCAGTCTGACCTCACGTGATGTCTGCTGCACAGTCCTACTCTCTCTCTAAATCAGCACATCCACTTATTACTCATGGACTAGTTTAGCAATCAGCCGTATTGGTCTTAAGCAGGCAACCTGTGTGGAATTAGGGTTTGTGTGTAGAAATGACACATTGCACCGCTGAAGGGTACATAACTGAAAGGTGGTGCCCCAACCCAGTGTTATTGTCAACAGTGGAAATTACGAGCTGGTAAAAGTAGAATTTCAGTCTATGAACAGCTCTTTGTCATAATACTGAGGTTGTTGTCAATTGTAAAAGAGTGTGAAGTTGAGGTTAATACTAGAAGATATTGCATGTGCTCCTTTCCCAACAGGCGAGAAGATCTATTCAGAAGTTGTTAGAATGGGAAAACAACCAGTTATATCACAAGGTAAGAACAAATTGCACATTAGCACCTGTCTGAAAGACCAAGTTATGTCAGTTGTGAAGGGTTGAGTGATAAAGTAGCAGGTTTCTGATGGATAATGGTCTTTACCTCATTATGTCAACTTTAACCCTTAAAACGAATTTCCCTCAAAGCTATTTTCATCTGACATAGTGGACAGAGGCTGACCAGACCTAAAGGTCAGCAGTAAAAGGCATGTTAATTTAGTTTTGTCACGGAACAATGAGTGACAGCTAGTAACTGAGCAGAAGAATGAAGGAAGCTCTTCAGGGTGTCTGGCCACTACCTGACCCCAGCCAGACATGGTTTGAAGCGATCCTAAATTCCCCTCACACTCAGATTTGCTAACCAGACGGGATGCGGGTGTGTGCGCACAGTGTTGTCTGTCCTCACTTTCACCTCTTCTCTTTAGCTGGGCCTGCACTGGAAGCTCAGCAAAAGGAAATGCGAAAGCAGCAATATGATGGAATACGTGAGTGTAACACATTTATGCTCCCTTAAAACAGAATATGATTCTTGCCAAATTATTGACTATTACAAACTTAAATCGCTACCGAGTCAAAATATATGGGCATGATTGTATTATAGAAGAGTGCCCACTGGAAATATTCAATGCTGAAAGAAGTGTTAAATTAAATTAACTTTCCCCTCCACAGGTAATTCTTATAGAATTCTTACCCAAATATCCTATATTTCGACCAGACTGAGCTGAGGAGGCTGTTGGGAGACCTGCAGTGTGGCCCTTGACTCCTATCCTTAGTGCCTTGTATAAAAGTTGGAATGAGGGTCTGCACCTGTGTCTCGGTGTCCCTTACATCTCCCGGTACCTTGTACATTAGAAATTGCAACACTGTCACTTTGCTTTAGAGCAAATTTTGCACATTTCCTGATGAAGTAGAACAATGCTCTCTTTGTTGCACACAAATACTTTGCTTTTGTTACATATATGACAACAAGTGATTGAAAAAATAACACTGAAAAGTGCATTTAGCCCAAAGAGCCATCATCAATTGAGTCCATGTATCATATCATTATTACTTTGGAAAAACACGTGACACCTCCTAGAGCAGGGGTGTCAAACCTACGACCTGTGGGCCGGAGCATTTTCAATCCGTTGGTGGTTTGAGTAAAACAAAAACATTGTTGTAATGAGGAAAAACAAATGGAAACTGTAGTAAAGATAACAGACCTACATTTTATAGTCTCTTCACTCTGTCCAGCTTTCTAGCAGTTATCGAAACGAAAGCTAGACAGTCCGGGAGCATTGAAACAATTTTTTGCCGATTTTGATGGCGAGGAAATATAATACATTTTAAGTGCGACCCTCCCGATCTTGGTGAAGAGCGAATGCGGCCCGCGGGGCAAAATGAATTTTGACACCACTTATCCTAGAGCATCCTTGCCTTATGTAAAACAAACCATTTTATTTATAAGACAGGAGGAGACAAACATTTTGTAGCTCAGCAAGTTCAAATGGTGGTTGTTTGGGTTATTTTCCTCAAATCAATTTGTCTCTGTGACAAAGTAGATGGGATGCTTGAATTTGCCAAACATACAGTGTAAGTTCGCATCATGGAAATGACCATTTTTACAGGGAACTTTAAAAAAATAAACAACCTGTAAATATGTTAGTATAAACTGTAGGCCTACTGTATGCTGTTTACATTGTTATTTAGATCTTTGATTTGTTTTGCCAAGATAATGCTATACCATAGTTTTGTTTATGAAAGATGTCTCTTTCCAGTTTATATGGACCTGTTTACTTAGTAAGCCATACAATTTACAATGTATGTGATGCCAGAGGTAGGATTGAAAATTGCACTTGAGCTTATCAAAATGTCAGGATTTCAGAGAATGATTTCAAACTGAGGTTTTTCATCATTTTACAATGACACTAGTGATGCACGTTTATTTGTGACTTTGCCAACTAAAAAAAAGTGTCATCCATTTCGATGTGAGATGGCTACTTGTCTTTATGATGTACTGTTGGAATTTGACTCCATCTTGGCACCTCCATGTCTCTTTTGTGTTTTTTTGCCAAACGTTTTATTGCAGCTTTGTTTTGCTGCATTATAGTGCCTCTGGAATGGTAGATGAACCGCAGTCAGAGAAGTGGTGTGGTTGTGAAGACTGACATCTGCTCACTTGTATTGTGGAGAGCCCTGGCCCTCTTCCCACTATTGGCCCTGTTACAGAGTACTTGTAAATGTTTGTCATGACAACTCAATCCCTATGGAAAGTGAAAATATATTGTTGATTTTGAATCTTCGAGTCTTCAAGTTTGTCCAACTGAAAACTACAAGCTGACATTAACTGTTGACGTGCTTACCTTACTGCCATATGGTGAATTACTCTGCATCATCTAAGCTATACAGATCATCTTAATTTACATGTGGTAATGTACTTTGGCCAGAGCCTGCTCCTGATACCTGGCTATTTGACATGTTTAACAAGGTGTTGAATCGTTAACTTAACAAGATGGCCTGTAATTACTTGACACATTTGTAAAACTCTGGAATACAATTACCATAAATAGCTAGCACTTTCACAACATGGAACTGTGGCCCCTAAGTTTGGGGCCAAAATCAAATAGGTTGCTATATCACAACCCCCATACATACACTGGAGTGGTGGGCTTCACTGTAATGAGTAGAGGGTTGTTTTATAGACCCCTTTGTTCTTGGATTTATTGTCCCATTGGAGTTGGGATGTGGAAAGGTCTAAAGCAGGGGTACTCAACTCTTTCCCAACGAGGTTCGGAGTCTGCTGGTTCTCTGTTCTACTTGATAATTAATTGCACACACCTGATGTCTCAGGTCTAAATTAGTCCCTGGTTAGAGGGGGACAATAAAAACATGCTGTGGAACTGGCTTCCAGGTCCAGAGTTGAGTTTGAGGGGTCTTGAGGATCAAGGGAAGTTGCCTTTCTTCACTTCACCTACTGTGTCAAGCACCAATCTAAAGGAGTACCACACTTTGGGTTGTGTGACCTCTAGTGCCCTTTCCAAAAGCCTAACATTACCATCAGAGATCATATACAACCAATTGGGGGGGATTTCATTCAGGCAGTTTGACAATTCAGAGATATGGAGATGGGTGGCTGGTTCTCTTCCTCTGTCCTCCAGAGGGCAGATTGACACACTATGAGAGGAGGTGAGGTATGAGTGTGTAGCAGTGCACCGCAGGTCTAATTCTTTTGTATTCATGTCACGTCTCTGCTAAACTGTCTCATTGAATCAAATCTGACCCTTAAAGCTACATTTCCAAATGTCCTAATCGCGGTATGAGAAGAAGAAACCAGGACCAATATTCCCCTGCAAACATGATTTAAATGCTTTGAAAGTATCACATATGGAGTGTTGAAGTTAATTGAGTGTACTTGCAATCACATCATTATGTAACAAATGCATCACATTACTTCTGGGAAATCTTCCCATTCTAAATCCTCTAACACGGCAGCATAATGTGTTTAAATCATTTTTATTATTATGATAACACACTAGTAGGGGTAGCAACACCAACGAACAAATGGTAATTCAGGATGTTCTTAAATGGAGGCCACAGATGCTCAAATACCAGGTCATTAACCCTTTAAAAATAATTTACTAAAGTGATATGATGAATAATTTAGCTCAATGTAATTTCCCTTAGTTTAAATTGACTAACACCCAAGTGAAACTGGATTTCGATTCCTCAAATGTATGACATACTAAAAGGGTGTGAGTAGCTAATAATTGTCTTTATAGACCCCTCCCCCGACTACAGTTAGCTACTGGAGGGAATGCTCAAGGTCCTTGTATATTTGTAATGAGTGACTTTCAAGGCGGTAACACCAATGACTTAAAAAGACAGACATACTAATAATTAAAACTATATATTAATAGCCTTGTGTTTTTATTGATCTACACAATATTAAATACTTGCATTATGTTTTATCATTGGAAAAACAGTTCAATATAATAAACGTATATAAATAACTAGAACTTTTGTCATTTTAAAGTGTTCTTCATGGTTGAAAAGACAAAGGGCGCAATAGCCCGAGATGTACTCTTAAGGAGCCTACCGTTGCTCCTCAACCTTATATGTTATTTTCAGAGGTAGACTGGCTTTGGCAGCCAAAACTAAATCTGAACGTGACTCGATTACACACAGGTGTTCCGAGCATGCTAGATAGCTAATTAGTACACGGTCCCTCTGTATTCCGTCCGTCTTCCGTAAACAAGCACTGTAACATGGAGATGGCAGTGTGTGAATAATAACCCTATCAAGGTGTGTACTATCGCTGATATTAAATAGTTCTTACGCTTTCAAAACCTGTACTGCAAGCGATGCGTGTTAATGTTCAGAATGAGCGTCAGGGCTTTTTATAACAACTGCCCCTACAGAACGCACCTTCGTCCAATGACTCTTATGTGTAATGTAACGGAACCGAGTCACGATAAAGGGCTAAGGACGCAAATGCCACCGCAATTCAATTAACAACCTTTTTGAATGATTGATAGCTAAGGGAAGAACTGTTTCTACCGGAGTCTTAGTATTCTAGCACAACAGCTGTTTCTCAACATCCTCTGCAGTAAACACCCATAACGCCTGATGTTTTCATCACCACGTTGCAGTAACGATACAAAACAAGAGGCAACAAGTAGAATCTTTTCATTGATCAATAACGATACTAAAATAACCGTTTCTAACCAACCATTTCATCCCTTATACGTTTCACTGAGCTGAAATTGAGGCCATGATCCTTGCTGGAGAGCCAGGGTTGATTTAAAGCTAATGTCCTCTATCCAGTGCTGCTTGCTCTGCGACTCCATCGTCTTGATTTACATTCTTCCTAAAGTGCTCCTGTGGCAACATGCCTGGCCCACTTACCCATCATGCCACTCCAGATGACTGATATCCCCCCAGCCACAATACAGCCAGAGCCAGGGTACCGATAGTAAAGCAAGCCCCATTGAGAGGATAGCACAACACAGGCCTGTGGGGGAACGGCCATGCAGGAATATACTTGTTTTTTTAAAGTACTGGACTGGTAAACATATTCAATCCCATACCTAGGTCTACTGTAAAACCATACTGTTATTGTAAAGCTCTTCTGGGATGCTGTAAATATTATGTATAAAATACAAAAAGACACAGCACATATATTACTGAGGTTTTAGAACATTACAAAACAGGGGATGGTCCATTTACACAATATATAATGCCTATATTTCCCTTAACTGAAATATGAAACTATACAGAGGGCTCCCATAACATTCTCAGGGTTCAATGAGAGACCTCTAGTGTTTTTATTTAACCCTGAAAAGAATAGTTGAAGTGAATCTAATGCTCCAACTAAGGCCAGCAGCTCTGGTCTCCTCCTCTTGTGAACATTACAACTACAATATGCTGGATAATAATGAACAGATCCTCCACGTTCTCATTGGTAAGAAAATGAGAGGTGGGAGCTTAAAGAACAAAGAACATGTTTTTGGTTGTGGCAATTAAGGCAAGTGTTGAAACTTTGATTTGTCCTTTAACATGTACAAGGCACCCACATTAATCAGAGACATTTGGTATGATGCGTTGCACAGAAATTGAAGAGATGACTACAGTACAGTTGGGAACTAAATCAATATTAAAAATCTGCAGCCACTAGAATGTCCTTATATGGATAAAACAACACAGTATCTGTTCAAATCTAAACAGTAGAAAAAGAAAAGGTAAAGGTGTTGGAGAGGATGGGTACATGTGTGACAGGCATCTTTCTACATTGTCAATGGTCACCCTTTCCTAATACATTTGTTACATTAAATCCATTTTCTTCATTAACTGTGAAATTATAGGGATACATATATTTCCTAGCCTAAATTAGGCCCTTTTCACATGGAATTTGAGATCTACATATATATCCCAGTTTTGGCTAATACAAATAGGCCAGTAGCATTTTTTCAAATCATCATTAACTAATGTGGGAAAACAAACATAAATGGGTATTGAACAAGTACGTCAAATCTGCTGAAAACAAATGCATAAAGCTTTCAAGACACAGGGTAAAAACTATTCTTCCAAACGATAAAGATCCTTCCAGTTTACCATGAAACATAGTTGATTGATTGTCAATTCATCTTCCACCCTGATTATCCCAATTTGTTCACAATCACACATCAACTGCCCTTTTGAGTAACAACAACAACAATAATCAACGCAGTGAATCAACTCGTGTGTAATTCAGTCCCACTAGTCAACTAGGGCAATGTGCAAATTGACCATTTATATTACAATCCACATCAGAAGAGATTATGTCATGAAAATAACAATACAACAAACCTTCTAAGAATGTCACCAATGAGATTCTAGGGTGTTGTGTGCAGAGATGACAAGAGACTCAGTGGAGACATGAACTGAGCAGGGCAGAATGTGTGTGTGTCTACACCAGGCTCCCCGGCCAGGACACCACAGTCAGTGTAACTTTATTTTTCTGCAGCTTGAGCATGGGGATGAGGGACGAGTTGTTCATGCCCACCGTGGTGGCTCCGTTCACAGCTACAATCTCATCACCACACCTGGAGACAAGAGGGAGGGACAGTCAGTAAACATGGGGAAGGGATGGGTACAATACATGTAACACAATGACCTACCCACCACCCTCATTTTTATATTTAATTGAATTAGGCAAGTCAGTTAAGAACCAACAGCTGTGCAGTAAGGTCCAAATACAGTACAATGGACATCTACAGGAGAATCACACATCTAATGTAACCCGGAGACTAGGCTGGCTCCATCTCTACACTCCGTTTAATTTATGTTGAAAGCAGGTATTTATTTCTGCTAAATCCTGTCCTTGGAGAGGCAGGCCTGCACAAAAATGAGAAGGGTTGGGGTCAATTCCATTTAAATTCAGGAAGTATACTGAAATTCCAATTTCAACTCCCTTCAATCCTTTAACCTCTAGGCCAAACCGTTCAGACGCTACAGATGTTTTCGTGAGATGACTGATTTTTGGGATATCTCATGGTCTGACAAATACCGCTGTGGTCTCTGCCACCTTCCACCACGGATGTGCAATGGAGACAGGAGGATAAGGTGGATTGAGACACAGACCATGCAAAAACATATCTCTAGCTTAAACAGAGGTATTTTTATGGGGATTTTTAAAATGATGTTACTTAGATTGACGTGTGCTTTTAAATGTGCAATATGCAGAATCGCTCTGCCATTTCCTGGTTTCAAAAATGTTAATAGTTTGCCTAATTACAGTTTATGTGACAAAACAAGCTATGTATAGTGTAGATAATCATTGTACCATCTAAATTGCTGTGCAATATCTTTTCAATAAAAAAATATATTGTATTTTTAGCTATTTGAAGCTGGTGTACAAAACCGAAAGGAAAAATAGCAAAAATTAAACTTAAGAACGGGAAGCATAGAAATAGCACACATAGAACAGATCTATCGCTTAGACTTGCTTTCAATACAAATTAGATCTATAACTACATTTCTATGTGGATTTGGTTGGATCCCCCAAAACATTACATATTGCAGCTTTAAATGAGGAAAATTTGATATTGGAATTTGGTTTACTTTCTGAATTGAATTGGAATTGACCTCAATCCTGAAAGGGAGTACATACTACTTATCAAAGAACTTTGCAGGCTTACCGAAACATAACCCCTTCCTTACTACTCATCACCTCTCCTACATTTCACCCACACAGATAGTAACAACACATATTTTCTCACTGAGGTTTATTATTAAACTAGCTTCGTCCATGTGAAGCAACTCACTTGAGGCGTCCGTCGAAGTGGGCAGGTGTACCAGGCACGATGGTCTTGATGAAGAAGGGCTGCTGTCCGTGGCTCTCCTCGTAGCCACCCACAATGCTGAAGCCCCAGCTCTCCTGATTGGTCTTCAGCAACACGATATTACGGCACCAGTGCATGTGACTGTAAGGAGGAGAGGAAGTGGACCAATTCAAATCTCTAAAGTGTCAGTGTCATTTCATAAGCACAAAATCAAAACTTCCATTGCTTTAAATGGCCACCTGAAACAATTGATAGGGTCATTTCTTTCATTCTGTACAGAACATTATCACTCACTATGACACAGATGGATGTGAACTGAAGGCATGCAAACTTGAGTCGAGTTATTTTCCAAACCAATGATTAGAATGTTGTTTACCTTGGCAGACCCAGCCAGTGGGTCCACAGTGGGGCCCAGTTGACATCATCCTCCCTTAGGTTCTCCACAGACTCCATTTCCTCTTTGCCAGCCTCCCCCTCCCCCTCAGGCTCCTCTGAGATGGTCTGGATGACTCTGAGGACTACCTGGGAGTGGGCCGTCTGGGCCTTCAGCACTGACACCGCCTCATTGTAGGTCAGCTGGGTCAGATCCACGCCATTGATGCTCATCAGGACATCCCCTAGGCAACCGAAACCAGAAGCGCGTCAAGAAAACGTAGTCTCTGCATGCAAAGCTGGCTTTACATCAAAAGGTCTTCCGGTTAAATGTGCAAACGGTATGCACATTGTCTTCCCCATCACTAACATAAATATCCCCGTAGGCTTTTAAATCTGAACATTAGCCATACTACATTGGATCAAGGTATGGAATGAAAACTGTCATGTGGTTGTAGGAAAGCATAGATCGCAGGAGTACCTGTTTTGATAGTGCCATCTCGGTGCAGGCAGCCGACAGGCTGGACACTGGTGATGTAGATGGGCAGGCGGCTGCGGCAGTCCCTCCCCCCAGCGATGGTGATGCCTAGGGAGAGCCTTGGTTCCTTCTTCAGACTCACTGTCTTCTCCTGGCTAGAGAAGCCCCCTGGAGGATCCTAGGAAAGACCAGGAATAACCCTTAATTTGCCTTACAGTCATTAGGTGCATACAGTAGTCCATTCAGATTGACTTCCTGTTCTTATGATCAAAACAACTTCATAAGAATTATTTCTGGCCAACAGAGAAGACTGGCGTCAAAGAAGACGGGCACAATTTGCCTGACACTACATCCTTTCTGGGCTGTGTAGCTATTATCTTCCCCTCTCTATTACCTAGAAGTGAGAAGGATCTTTTGACTGAATTGATTCCTTGTGAAACCACTTGTCCAAACCCAATGTGAGCCAGCATCTCAGATGCAGCTGTGGACTCGAACCCAGAGGTTGACACTTGACTCTAGTAGCGGAGTGCACGTGTCGAAATCCACGGCTCCTGCCGGCTTCCTTGTTTCTCTCTCGCTCTCTCTGGAGACTGTAAATCTTCAGAGGGGATGGGGAGGAGAGCCCTCCCTCTTCCTCCACCAGCAGGGACCCCCCTCCCAGCAACACTCAAAGCCTGGGCTCTACAGGAGAAAGCTAACTGCCAACAGCTTTGATCCTCTGCCACCCAAAGCAACAAACAAACAAAACGTAGTGGTGGCCCCGTAGCGGCAGAGTGAGGCAGCACCCTGGGCCTTTTGATCTGGAGTGAACAGGCCCCAGAGAAGGGCTTTCATCTCTGGAACAGGGACACAGGCGTCTGTCTGCTCCCAAGGCCCCTTTCACCTCTGTCTGAGTGAGGAGGGCTTCTGTGGAAGTGCTAGGTAGTCTGGACTGGTAACAGAGGTCTGGGGTGTGACTGTGGTGCCATGATTACCTTTACACTATGTAAACATGACAGGCTCTTATAATCATGTGTGTCCACACTAACTTACACTAGCATACACAATACTAACTGAGATATACAGCAGTTTGTGGTACAGTGATTTGTAAGTTCTAAACGTTGGGGGAGGAGATTGTTTACCTTCATGTAGGTGGAGGGCCGTCTGAAGTACTGGGGTTCTGGAGCCCTCCTGGCCACTCGGCCCTGCCCCTCTCCACCACTGCCCCCCTCCTCCTGGGGCTCCGGCTGCCTCATCACCACAAAGTTCACCCGCACCTCACTGGCCTGCAGACACACACATTATACACACACGTCGTTCAGGCCTCACATTCAATACACATCCTGCAAATCTATCCTGGGAACGTCCGCTAACATTAAAGTCACTGTTTCTTTAAGGGATTATAATGAATCCCATTTCCATTCTTTGGTCTCCGTGAAATAGCCGTGCTGTAACAGACATACCTGTATGATCTGTGCTGCGCTCTCTGGGGTGCCGTGTCTCAGGTCCTGCCCGTTGATGGCCAGCACCTTGTCATTGTTACATAGTTTCCCATCCTTGGCCGCCAGCCCCCCGCCAGCAGGTCCAGAATGAAGATCCCAGTCTCGTCCGACTTGCGGATCAGTTTGATCCCCAGCGGATCCGAGCGGTCCCTCTTTACCAGCGTCACCTGGATCACCGTGCCCTGGCTGTGGGTGGTGCCGTGGGGACTGTGAGAGGAAGGGGAGGCAGTGGCCATGTTGGGGGAGGGGGGTGGGTGGTGCTCGAGGCCAGGACGTTGTGGGTGACGGGGGTTGAAGCCCTTCTCCTGCATGACGATGAGTCTGAGCAAAGGACATGGCCGCCGCAGCACGGAGATGGCCCGGCCGTGTGGGATAGAGGCTAGGCTGACGCCATTCACCTAGAAACACAACCCCACATGGTCAGTAACACTGCAGCTGGACTAAATACACAGAGTATCAACAGCTGGTCCCTGCGCTGATGGATAGTGGAAATAAAATACTTTTTCCCTCTTCAAGATATAATTCAAATCCAATCAAATGTTATTTGTCACATGCTTCGTAAACAACAGGTGTAGACGAACAGTGAAGTGCTTACTTATGGGCCCTTCCCAACAAGGCAGAGAGAAAATGTATAATAGTAACACAAGGAATAAATACACAATGAGTAACAATAACTTGGCTATATACAGGGAGTACCGAGTCGATGTGCAGGGGTACGAGGTAATTGAGGTGGATATGTACATTTAGGTAAGGATAAAGTGGCAAGGCAAAATCAATGGGGGCGCCTTGCCATTATGTTTTTATTATTATAAAAAAATACAATTATTTTAATTATTATTTATTTTTTGCAGTGGCTGCCACCATTTAGCAGTGGCAGTGCGCCGCTGCTAAATGCATATAGGGGAAACACTTATCTTTGACATGTGCTATACAAAAACCGCAGGTACCTCCATTGATATAAAGAATAAATAATTTAAACCTTTATTTACCTAGGCAAGTCAGTTAAGAACAAATTCTTATTTACAATGACGGCCTACCAATAATAAAAAATAAATACAATATAAATATAGGACAAAACACACATCACAACAAGAGAGACCTAAGACAAAAACATAGCAAGGAAGCAACACAACATAACAACAACATGGTACAAAAATGATTGGGCACAGACAACAGCACAAAGGGTAGGGAGGTAGAGACAACAATGCATAACGCAAATCAGCCACAACTGTCAGTAAGAGTGTCCATGATTGAGTCTTTGAATTGCGATAAAACTGTCCAGTTTGAGTGTTTGTTGCAGCTCGTTCCAGCCGCAGCGAACTGAAAAGAGGAGCGACCAAGGGATGTGTGTTCTTTGGGGACCTTTAACAGAATGTGACTGGCAGAACGGTTGGTGTATGTGGGGGATGAGGGCTGCAGTAAATATCTCAGATAGGGGGGAGTGAGGCCTAAGAGGGTTTTATAAATAAGCATCAACCACTGGGTCTTGCGACGGGTATACAGAGATGAGAAGTTTACAACTGAGTATAGAGTGTAGTGATGTGTCCTATAAGGAGCATTGGTGGCAAATCTGATGGCCGAATGGGAAATAACATCTAGCCCCTCGAGAGCACCCTTACCTGCCGATCTATAAAGGATGTCTCTGTAATTTAGCGTGGGTAGGATGGTCATCTGAATCAGGGTTAGTTTGGCAGCTGGGGTGAAAGAGGAGCGATTACGATAGAAGAAACCAAGTCTAGATTTAACTTTGGCCTGCAGCTTTGATATGTGCTGAGAGAAGGACAGTGCACCGTCTTGCCATTTTCCCAAGTACTTGTATGAGGTGACAACCTCAAGCTCTAAACCCTCAGCGGTAGTAATAAAACCTGTGGGAAGAGGGGCATTCTTCTTACCAAACCACATGACCTTTGTTTTGGAGGTGTTCAGAACAAGGTAAGGGTAGAGAAAGCTTGTTGGACACTAAGAAAACTTTGTTGTAGAGCATTTTACACAAAACTCCGGGGAGGGGCCAGCTGAGTATAAGACTGTATCATCTGCATATAAATGGATGAGAGAGCTTCCTACTGTTTGAGCTATGTTGTTGATGTAAATTGAGAAGAACTTGGGGCCTAGGATCGAGCCTTGGGGTACTCCCTTGGTGACAGGCAGTGGCTGAGACAGCAGATTTTCTGACTTTATACACTGCACTCTTTGAGAGAGGTAGTTAGCTAACCAGGCCAAAGACCCCTCAAGAGACACTAATACTCCTTCTCCGGCCCACAAGAATGGAATGGTCTGCCATATCAAAAGCTTTGGCCAAGTCAATAAAAATAGCAGCACAATATTGCTTAGAATCAAGGGCAATGGTGACATCATTGATGACTTTTAAAGTTGCAGTGACACATCCATAACCTGAGCGGAAACCAGATTGCATACTAGCGAGAATACTATAGACATCAAGAAAGCCAGTCAGTTGATTAATGACACGTTTTTCCAACACACTTGATAAACAGGGCAAAATAGAAATAGGCCTATAACAGTTAGGATCAGCTTGATCTCCACCTTTTAAATATAGGACGAACCGTGGCTGCCTTCCAAGCAATGGGAACCTCCCCAGAAAGGAGAGACGGGTTAAAAAGGTTGGAGATAGGCTTGGCAATGATGGGGCAGTAACCTTAAAGAAGAAAGGGTCTAAACCATCTGACCAATATGGTTTTATGGGGTCAAGTTCAAGGAGCTCCTTTAGCACCTTGGACTCAGTGACTGCCTGCAGGGAGAAACTTTGTAGCGGGGCAGGGGAAAAAGTGGGAGAAGCATCGGGGATAGTCGCATTAGAAGGGGTGGGAGATGAGGAAATGTTGGACGGGCAAGGAGGCATGGCTGAGTCAAATGGGGATCCTGACTTAATGAAGTTGTGATTAAAGAGCTCAGGTTATGGATGTTATGGTGCTTCTTGTAAATAACAACCAACATCAACATTAAGGGACATGGGCAGCTGTGGGGAGGAGGGTTTATTCTCCAAGTCTTTAACCGTTTTCCAGAACTTCTTGGGGTTAGACCCACAGAGAGAGAACTGATCCTTAAAGTAACTCACTTTTGCCCTCTGGACAGCCTGAGTGCACTTATTTCTCATTTGCCTGAACGATAGCCAGTCAGCCTGAGCGTGCATGTGCCGAGCCTTTCGCCAAATGCAATTCTTGCGGTGGAGTAACTCTGCAAACCTGTATTTAATTGTAATTTTCTTTATGGGGGCGTGTTTGTTAACAATACCACTGAAAATGTTTTTAAAAAAGAAGGTCCAAGCGTCTTCGACAGAGGGGATCAAACTGATTTTATACCATTTTACAGAGGCCAGTTCATGATGGAAGGCTTGCTCATTAAAGTTTTTTAGAAAGCGTCTATGACAGATCAGGACAGGTTGTTTCACTGAGCAGCCATTACGAACACAGGCTGTATGATAGTGATCACTAAGGTATCAGTCTGGTGTTTTCTGTAATGACATATCAGGATTATTTGTGAAGATAACATTGAGGACAGAATCCTTTTCTGGGTGTTTGGAGTCATACCTTATGGGAATAATCTGAGAAAGATTTAGAGAGTCCCATTTCTATAGGACTTAGTCAGGTGGTTTAAGCATGTCCCAGTTTAGGTCACCAAGCAGGACAAATTCAGACTTAGTGTAAGGGGTCAGGAGAGAGCTTAGAGCAGGAAGGGTACAGGCCGGTGCTGATGGAGGACAATAGCACCCAGCAACAGTCAACAAAGAGCTATTTGAAAGTTTAATGCTTAAAAACAGCAAATGAAATTGTTTGGGGACAGACTTGTGGAGACAACCGGGCACTGAAGGTGAAAGGTATCCTTGTATTGTACCGACCTCCTGTAGAATAGGTGTGCAAAATAGTTGGTCCCAATTTAGAGCAATTCCAGCTTTACAAACATCATCCAAGAGAAGCCCTTCTTAAAATCAATGGATCGACTCAAGGGGAAGCGAGAGATTCATTTGCAAAAAATTAGGAACGCAATCTCCGCTCCTTCACGCATACAGTATCTCTTTATAGCCACTAGCCAGCCGTCCACAAAAGACCCAAAAGGTGGGGGGTTATATTACTGCTCCCGAGGCAGCCAGTGAGGTTAGATGAGAGGTGTTTTCAATCCAAATTCCACCTTTTTGATTGGTCAGCTCAGAGGAAGAGATGGGCTCCGGCATTGTCCTGCACCCCTGCCAGAATAGAGTGAACTGGTCTGTCAGCTCAGTTTACAGTAGCACCGCCACATTCCAGAACAGCCGGGGGAATCCAAGGAGGAGAGTGGGAGCAAGATCGTGGGAAGAAAGGAAGCTGCATCTTTGTGAAACCCCCTTCAAAGACATACAGTACTATCTCTGTACCCTAGTTGTACCCGTTGGATAAAAACCAGGTGAATGCATTGTTTACATCTGTTTTGAAATAGTTCAGGATCTACTCTCCACAATGTATCCATTTGAATAAACCATTAAGATTCTGAAAGGTCACAGAATATACAAATAGCCACATTGCTCTACCAACTAGTGTCCAATTTCATTTGTAGGGAACCAAATAAGACCCATCCTATCAAGAAAGTGGGTTTACAGTGCCTTCCGAAAGTATTCACACCCCTTGACTTTTTCCATGTTTTGTTGTGTTACAACCTGAATTTTAAATGGATTAAATTGAGATGTTATGTCACTGGCCTATGCTGTAATGTCAAAGAGGAATTACATTTTTTTTTAGATTTCTACAAGTTGTAGGAAAAAAAATGAAAAGCTGAAATGTCTTGAGTCAACCCCTTTGTGACGGCAAGCCTAAATAAGTTCAGGAGTAAAAAATGTCACATCGTAGGTTGCATGGACTCTGTGTGCAATAATAGTGTTTAACAGGATTTCTGAATGACTACCTTCTCTCTGTACCCCACACATACAATTAAGGTCCCACAGTCGAACAGTGAATTTCAAACACAGATTCAACCACAAAGACCAGGTTTTCAAACACCTCACAAAGAAGGGCAACAATTGGTAGATGGGTAAACATTTAAAAAGCATTAATTACACATCTGATGGTGTATCAATATACCCAGCCACTACAAAGATACAGGCATCCTTTCACCAAGAGACCAATGGTGACTTTTTAAACAGTTACAGAGTTTAATGGAAAACTGAGGATGGATCAACAGCATTTCATGGTGTTACTCCACAGTACTAACTTAATTGACAGTGAAAAGAAGGAAGCCTGTACAGAATAAATATATTCCAAAACATGCATCCTGTTTGCAACAAGACACCAAAGTAACTTTTTGTCCTGAATACAAAGTGTTATGATGGGGGCAAAACCAATACAACACATTACTGAGTACCACATTCCATATTTTCAAGTGGTGGCAGCATCATGTTATGGGTATGCTTGTAATCGTTAAGTACTGGGGAGTTTTTCAGGATAAAAAATACATGTAATGTTGCTGAGCACAGGTACAATCCTAGAGGAAAACTTGGTTCAGTCGGCTTTCCACAGGACACTGGGGGATGAATTCACCTATCAGCAGAACAATAACCTAAAACACAAGCCCAAATCTGGTTGCTTACCAAGAAGACAGTGAATGTTCCTGAGTGGCAGAGTTACACTTTGGACTTAAATCTACTTAACCATTTTAAGGTCTTGCTATAGATTTTTCTTGCGACAGAGCTTGAAGAATTTTAAAAAGAATAATGGGCAAATGCTGCACAATCCAGTTGTGTAAAGCTCTTAGAGACCCAGAAAGACTCACAGCTGTAATTGCTGCCAAAGGTGCTTCTACAAAGTATTTACCCATCGGTGTGAATACTTATGTAAATGAGATATTTATGTAATTTAAGGGGTATGAATACTTTCTGAAGGCACTGTATGTTTCTTTTCTTTTTTTTGGGGGGGGGGGGGTAGTATCCTGACTGGATAGGTCAAAGCTTCCTAACAAGCACTATCTACACAAAGTGCAGCCATTACCATCGTCAATGCGATCATTTCAAAGTATACAGCTACAGCACTAAAATTACACGAGGATGGGAAGGAGGGGAGAGGACTGAACATATCTTCCAGGTGACCTATTATCCCTCTTATTTACAGTGAAGAAACTGTCTCACCTCCAGAATGTGGTCCCCTGGGGCCAGCCTGCCGTCATGGCCTGCCAATGAGTCACGGATGATCTCCTGGATTACTATGTTCCCCAGGGGCGTGTCCTTTCCTCCCACGATACGCAGGCCCAACTCCTCTTCCTGCTGCTCCCGAAACATCTCCACCACGTTGGTCTCGGCCACCAGGCTGGACCGCAGGGGGGTCTCTGTGGAGAGACGAGGGGAAGGACATGGGCAATGGAGGTACACATGTTTACATATATAGAGACAAACAACCTGAGACATACAACTTGACACACACACACAGATTCATATATGCTCAAACACATTTTATCAATGGTCCATGGTTGCCTTTTATTGTGTGTCCAATTCCAACACACAGCCCTGGTTTTGAATCAAGTCGGGCGGGTAGCAAACTATTCCCCAAGAAACACTCACGATGAGGTAATCATTTCTGTGATATCAATCGCCAGTTGCCAGGTAACTTTGTTTTGATGGACTTCGTTCCACGGTACTGGATTACAAAATGCCTCAAGGGGTTCTAAGGCTAGACCAGACAGAGTTTAGATTTGATACCAGAGGAGGCTGGTGGGAGGAGCTATAGGAGGACTGGTTGATACACGTTCTGAAGGTTCAGACGATGATTTGGCCCGAGTGTCTGAAATCCAAAGCCCCCAGCTAAATTAACGATGTCAGCAATACTCCTTAGACTCCCTTAGACAGCTCTCTTGCCAGGGATGGCCACATTAAAGGGGTTTGGGATTTTCCCTAAAGTCAACACAGCTGACAGACTGTTTCCACTCTTTTCCGTTCCCTTGGGTTGTTCATAAACTCCTTACATCTTCGTTGACCCAATTAACACTGTTAGGGCTGGTATGGTGACTGTATTACTGCCACACCGGCGGTCATGAGTCACAAAGGCAGTCAAATTCCAAGTGACCGTTTAGTCACTGTAATTAGGCTTCTCCAAGCGCTGATGCTGTTGATGGCCATTAGTAGCCTACCAAACTTGCTAACTGCCTGGTACTCAGCATTCTATTTTCCCTCTAATGACATCAACGCAAATGTAATCGAAAATCAAACGAAACACTTCATGAGAGTCCATGAGCTCATGTTGCGCTACATTTCTATAGGCTATGCAATTGCGTGAAAAAAACTGATTGATGGCCTCTATTAAAAAGAGGAGGATACCATCAGCTTTCTATTGGCTAGGACTACTATATTTATTTCTCATCTTTACTAATACGAAGCAAATTGCTTTTCTTTAAAACAGGAGTATAGCCAACCTGGCTGGCATGAAAATGACCCACGGGAAAAGTGTCCTCCATCCGCTATTCAACTGCATAGATTATATGTATTTTTACCCCTGCCCCTGTTCCGAGACAGGTGCATTATAATGGTCCATTCTAAATCAAAACAAATTTCACACATATACTAAATAATATACTGTATGTAAAGACAAGATTAAATCAAGAATAGTCTGATGGGTGACAATATTAACCTATCACTTGTGAATGATCCCCAAAGCGGCAGCGTAGCCTAGTGGTTAGAGAGTTGGACTAGTAACCGGAAGGTTGCGAGTTCAAACCCCCGAGCTGACAAGGTACTGTCGTTCTGCCCCTGAACAGGCAGTTAACCCACTGTTCCCAGGCCGTCATTGAAAATAAGAATGTGTTCTTAACTGACTTATAATAATAATATAATATATGCCATTTAGCAGACGCTTTTATCCAAAGCGACTTACAGTCATGTGTGCATACATTCTACGTATGGGTGGTCCCGGGGATCGAACCCACTACCCTGGCGTTACAAGCGCCATGCTCTACCAACTGAGCTACAGAAGGACTTGCCTGGTTAAATAAAGGTTAAAAAAAAAAAAGCAAGAAACAATACCAAAACTTTTTTGAATCATAGTCGTGTTCGCATTGCTGTGCTTATAATGTGAGGAAATAGCCTAAAAGTTATTGATCAACGTTGAGTAAAAAAGTTTCGATTTTATGCTAGTAGTTGTATTAATTTGGGATCTAGCGCATTCCACAACTGTCCCAGACTATGGAATATTTATTTTTCGCACAGAATTGGTCAACTGTTGTACTATGTAGGATAGTAGATTGACATAGGCTAGTACTTTTGATGTTCGTTAGGTTTACTCATCTTGTTGGCTGACGAAAAGTAAATGTGGACAGTTCTTCCAATATCTTCAATATGCACCTCGGAATTGGATAAGGATGCGCCCAGTTGCGTCCCCAATGTGTCTGTCTTCACTTGTAGCCTGTGAGAAATACCTGATCAGTTGATGGAGAGCCATGTGACTGAGAGGTGCTTCGAAGCATGCAGCACTCAGGGATAAGGGAATTATAATTATTATATTTAGCCCAAGGTCACAACGGCCACTGGCCACAAAAGGAATAGATTTTTTTAGGGGGCATATCCTTTCTATTTTATACAGCTTTGTTCAATTGTATTCTTCATACTATAAAAAATTTAAAATAATGCCATGGAATTCTAAGCAAATCCTGTCTGCTAAATTAACTAGTGTAGCCCACAGCAATATGGCACAGGACCAAACATCAGGACCTAACATAAGGACAACTCAGAGTATGCTATTCTGTTCATCTGAAATAGACTACATTTTCTTCATATCATGATTCTTTAGACCTGTCTAAAATAAATAATGGATTTTATTGTGAAAGTGTAGGCTATATTACATAGGAAAATCTACATTTTAAAAAGTCTAATAAATCTAAGGTCTGCATCAGTGGCTTGGAGGTTGTGGAAGCCAGGAAATGCTAAATGTGTTTATGTTAATTAACGGTCAATTACCGTGAGACCTGCAGCTATTTGCTGAACAATCACCGGCTGACAACATTTTGTGACCACCACAGCCGTAAACTGATATAGATTTTTCCATTCTTAAAAAGTTAAAATGTTTTCAATGGGAGCTCAGTGCTATTTACTTAGACTGACAGACTATCATTATCATACACATAAAATCAGACTTCAGACATAGTGACGTCAGTGAGACGTCTAACTGTTTGCGGTGTGGGCAGAGTAGGCAGTGAGTGACGTGTGACATCTTACCCTCCTCGCTCTCTTCGAAGGCGGGGTTGATGAGGCCAGGCTCTGGCAGGACACCCCGGGTGGGGGTGCGGGTCATCGTAGGGGTGTGTTTGGCATCAGCATCCAACTCCCCCTCGCCCCTGTTCCCCTTAAGGGCTTTCCGGTGGGGTCTCTTCCTCCTCTCCGCCTCCTCCTTCAGCCTTCTGAAAACAGGACATCTGAGAGAGGGAGGAGTGGGGTAGAGAAAAAGAGAGGTCAACCTTCAACAGTCCTTTTATTTAACCCTCATGACATTTGTCCAAAACAGTCAGTGAAGGTAACCTAAAGTATTGACCAGAAAAAAAGAGAGTACGATTAGATGTTTATTCATTTGTTTCAGTGAGGAGGATCATTTTAAAACGCCAAATGGGGCTCAAGCTAGAGGTGTGGAAATTAATAGATTTAGTGACTGGTGAGGGAGTTAAAGAGAGAGAGACTATGGGAAGAGGAGAGGAGCTATGCAGATGAGGAGGCTATTTTACTGCATTGCAGGGAGTCTGAGGGGGGGACAGGTCGAGTGTGATTAAGTCAGAGAGAGAGCTACTGCTGCTGGTCCTGCTGTCTGAACTTTGCCTCCTCTCTGTTTGCACTGGGCGGATGGCTGCAACATGACCAGCTATCACAAAACAACCTTTACCCACTACTGACTGCGTCATTGTTGCTCGCTAACCACTAAGATGATAAGCACCACACTGGCCACGTGATGAAAGGGAAGACTAATCCATAAATTACACTCCTCCCGGAGGGTATGATATTTGAGACTGAACCTCTCCTTCGAATCCAGGTACTATGTAATTAAAGCTATTTCATTGAAGTCTAAACGTGACTGACTTATGGTCAGTGTATCCATGTTAGGTTAACATTTGACAGGCCTGTGTACCCATTAACTCTAAATGAATTGCGTAGGAAAAATGCATGTCAGGCATAGACATAAACAAATTCAGGCAGAGGGAAATAGACACATTTAAACCAGTGTAAAAAGACAGTTCCTATTTAGGCTTTTTTTTTACTGTTGCTGCAAAGCAGACATTTTAAGCTTAACTCTAAACAAAATATCTTTCCCATCTCCAACTCCCGCTTACTTGTGCCCCGGCCATAACCCTCTTTACCTGTTGTGCAGATGGGGCTGCAGCTCGCAGCGCTGCATCTGCTGCTGGCACTCAACGTGGTGTGGGCAGAGCACGGTCAGCTTGTCCAGCAGGTTCCTGACCAGCAGGCTGGAGGGCCGACACTGGTGCAGCTGCAGCCGCTGGCGGTCCACGGGACAGAAGTCCTGCTCCTTCAGGAAGCTGCTGAGGCACTGGAAGCAGTAAGTGTGTCCGCATGGCGTGTCCATGGGCCGCAGCAGGGGCTGCAGACAGATGTGGCACACCAGCTCATCATCTACCTCATCCTGGTACTCATACAGGTGGTTCTCCTGGCCCCCTTCATGCTGCTGGCCACAGTCCTTACACATCTTTGTCCATGCCAGGCCAGCACTGCTGATGCTGCTGCTACTGTTGGGGACATTGGGCTCCGTCATGGCCACTGGCTAGAATAGCTATCTAGCAAGTTCAACTTCCTTTGTTCCACTGTCCAACTTTCTCTGTTCCCGCACTCACTCTTGATCCCAGAAAGGAAGTGCCTGCTTAGATTATTTCATAAGGGGGCAAACATCCCAGACTGAATCCATTGAAAGGGGTGAAGTTGAAACCCTGATCCACTGTTCGTCCTCTCCGCCTCATGTCTTCATCCTGGATTTCTGTTGAGGGGAGCACAAAGAGGTCTGCAGTTAGAGTTGGTACTTTTCCTACTCATACCGACCGGCACAACAGGAAATTACAAATCCACAGAGCGGCAACAATATGGAGGCCAGCCGCAGCTGTTTCCTCTCAGCCGGTTTCCTGAGGAACTAAAGGAAATGAAATGAGGCGAGAAAAGGAGAAAAAAATGACTAAAAGTGAAAACTGTGCTAATGGTAGGAACAAAGGCATGGCACTGGGAGAGAATGAGAACTCTGAATGAACTGGGCAGAAATGCAATCCCCATCACTAATGACCCCCTCGTGCCCAATCAGCAGAGTTCTCCATCCCTCTGTGAGGCTTCTAATCTCTCCACTAATTCCCTCTCTTTAGGAGAGGCTGATTATTAATGCATTCTTCGGCAACAAGTCTTTTGGCAACAAACTCCACACATGTGCAAAGAAAAGGAGCTGATTTGTACGTTTCAATCAACACTCTCGTCAAATGAATCGTAAAACCCACAAACTGCAAAACAAACTAACAAGCATATATCAACATCTTACAAACACAGGAGGTTGGTGGCACTTTAATTGGGGAGGACGGGCTCGTGGTAATATCTGGAGTGGAATCGGTGGAATGATATCTAATACAAACACATGGTTTCACGCGGACGCCATTCCATTTGCTCCGTTCCGGACGTTTTTATGAGCCGTCCTCCCCTCATCAGCCTCCTGTGCTTACAAAGTACACTGAGTAGGAGTTCCTCTCCAACATTACTGATGCAAATACTGTGTTTACATGCCACCATTTCTTGTTCCACTTTGTCACATGGTTAAGATCAGATTCCCTGCATTCACCGGTCCCAGCACTCCTCTCTGACCCCGTTGAGAGGTCAGCAAGGTAAAAGAGCAGACGGATTCTTTATCTTGTTCGTCATTAGCTTTGTTCCACCTACCTGAGAAGCTGATATCAGCGTTGTCAAGAACCCCAGCCGGTCGGCAGCCACTGCATGCAAACGAGAACCTCAAACCCAACAGCTGTGCTGGCTGCCTGCAGCCTGACTGAAACCAGAGCTCCACATCCCCGGCACACAGTCAGTGGATCTCTGTGTGTGTGTGTGTGTGTGTGTGTGTGTGTGTGTGTGTGTGTGTGTGTGTGTGTGTGTGTGTGTGTGTGGCAAACTGTGTATGGGTGTGGTGTGACTAGGTGTGGGGAGCTCGGCAGTGAGGAGGTGTGTGTGTTCAGCCTGCCTGTGTCGATTCCTGAAGTGGGGGAGAGGAGGAGGAGTGGAGGGGGACTAAAACTGCTGATGTCGCACTAGCTCAGGCAAAACACTCGAGACCAAACCGAGGGCTGACCAATTACACAGAGGCTGGTGTACACACACACAACACACACACACACACACACACACACACACACACACACACACACACACACACACACACACACACACACACACACACACACACACACACACACACACACACACACACACACACACACACACACACACACAGAGGTCAAACAGAACGGCCCACTCTCTCGCCTTTCTTTCTTGTTACTCAAGTGATCCCTCATCTTGTAATGGATAAGGGTCATGGATCCTGTGGCTGGGTGGAGGAAGCATAACCAAGGTTCTGCCCCACTTACAGTATTTGGGAATTCACATGACCAGGCTCCATGGCTCTACAAATAATCAATCTGACCTGAGACTACTTAAGATGAAGGTTAAGGGTGTCCTATATTGGAATTCTGTACATAACATAACAAAACAAACCCTACCCACTTGAGTGGAATGCCTCCTTTTCAGCACATGCATGTTTAGACTTGCCTGACCGAGACAGAGATTAGCCTAAATAAAATTCCTCATAATCTTTGATATGCATATTTGCCATAGCATAAAAGCACACGGTCTATAAATGTTTAATAGGAGAGAGCTGGACACAGAACGTGTCCTAAGGAGTGGAAGGATCCATTGAGTGTCATTGAGGAAGCAGCCCTTGCTGTTATTAAAGGCAGTGGGTCACTGAGGAGCCAGGCAGGCAGGATGTGATGGATGGCCTGCTCAGCCCCTTAGCCCTTCCACTCCAGCTCTTTCTGGATGGTGGAGGCCCTCTCATATACCAAGTAGGGACAGCTGGGAAGCCATGTGTCAACGTCCACTCCCCCCCCTAGACACACACTACTGCAGTGGTTTACGATGTTGTGGCTGTTCCTCAAGGACGCACACTGCTCATTCATGGCAGGGGTGAGACTAGCTACCATTAGGGTTGGGGCGGTATACAGATGTTCATACCGTCATACAGTTTTTGTACCATACCAGGGTATACGGTATTAACGGATGTGCACACAAGAAGCGCTATTATTACTTTTATTTTTTGACGCACAAAATAATTTAGGCAACATGGATCTTGATCCAGGAAGGGATTGAATGTCTCTGCTGTAACCAAGAAGCTTGATCTTGCCACCTAGCAAGCAAATAGCAAACCAAATGCATAGCTGGAGCCCTGAGCTGGATATCACTTATTTGACACATCTTAGACAGTTTACTTGTATTTATAAGCAGTGGCGTGGCACCCATTTTGTTTTTACGGTATTGAAAATCATACCATCGGTATGTCTATATACCCCGGTATATACGGTATATCGCCACAAGCCTAGCTACCATACAGAATCCCCTGGTTATAAATACGGCCACTACACATCCCCTGTTTATTACTGCTACTACTGCACACCCCCTGGTTATTACCACTGCCTTTACACATTCCCGGGTTATTACTACTGCTTTTACACGTCCCCAGGTTATTAATACTGCTTTTACACATCCCCTGGTTATTACTACTGCTTTTACACGTCCCCTGGTTATTACTACTGCTTTTACACATCCCCTGGTTATTACTACTGCTTTTACACGTCCCCTGGTTATTACTACTGCTTTTACACATCCCCTGGTTATTACTACTGCTTTTACACGTCCCCTGGTTATTACTACTGCTTTTACACATTCCCGGGTTATTACTACTGCTTTTACACGTCCCCAGGTTATTAATACTGCTTTTACACATCCCCTGGTTATTACTACTGCCTTTACACATCCCCTGGTTGTACATAAACCTTTCTTTGATTCTTATTTCATGTTATAACTTTATTAATTATGTCTGTTCAACTACTCATCTCCTAAAAGCGCATGTTGTTGTGTATAACCGATCTAAAGTCCCATTGAGCTTCAATGTTTATTATCATATATTTTAATCAATGGTTTCCAATGCTAGGAGGCAATTGCTCGGAGGAAAATCCTCAGTGGTATTGATGTTTTCATAATTCTTAGTCAATCGTTATCTCGGGCTAAACATGCTTTGACAGCAGTGGTATACATTGTCAACGTGATGTTGAATTGTTAAGTACTGAAATTTTCACGTGAAGTTGAATCCTGTTGAAAGGTATGTTCTGAAGGTGACAAAGTCACCTTGATGGGGGGAAAATGCCTCAACAACAATGAATAATCATGTGACATTCAAAGCTTTCTAGGAAAAATGTCTTGGCTCACCATTAAAGTGTCCTTTTTCCAATGCAACTTGCGGTTGCATTGGAAAAGTAATTGTCACATGTGCTCCCTCTCCGGCCTCTAGGTCACTAGGCTGCTCATTATGCCGCACACCTGTCACCATCATTACACACACCTGTGCGTCATCAGACTCACCTGGTCTCCATCACTCCCCTGATTACCTTCCCTATATATGTCACTCCCTTTGGTTCCTTCCCCAGGCGTCATTGTTTCTGTTTCATGTCTGTGTGCTGTTAATGTTTCTTGTTTTGTATTATTTTACGTTCATTTTATTTAAACACTCACTCCCTGAACTTGCTTCCCGACTCTCAGCGCACATCGTTACAGTCATTCATAGCCAGGTGAACTTTTAAGTCAGACAGGACTGTCAGCTGTTCAGTTACTGTGGTTATAACTGCTATATGACTGACAATAAAACTCACCTCACAAATGTCTCCATTGTGTTTCCATGTCACATGTTCCGCCACACCCTCGTGAAGTGAACGCAGGGGTAAAGCCATGAGGCAGACCGAACAACTCCCTTGGCTAAGACAGTATTTAATAATATAAAAGGGGTGTGTCCTGAAGGATTTGACTCAGATTGACTGAAAGTGAAAATTCAAGCAATGCCAAAACAGAAAACCTCCCACTTAAAATTCACATTGCTTCATAATCTTCCCACTCCCTTTCTACCAGACAGTCGCATGATTGCTAGCCACCCTGGAGCCTTGAGCATGGTACCCATTGGTACCACAGTCTCTGCTACAGAGACCCATCCAGGTTAAAGCGCACAGTCATCGGCTCTAATCCTCCCACTGTTCCGCAGCAGACCACTGTCTGAAGAGCACACTTCACACTGGGCTCCAGAAACAAGACATCAACTTCTGACCATGAATATCTTTGAATATCCATCCATAACTAGAGAATAGCTGTAAGTTTAAGCAATATTGCCTTGTGCCTTGTAATTCCATGACCAATTATAGTGATTTATTTTTATGATATCAATTTTGTTTATGAAATATGAAGTGATTAAAAGTCGTAATTCCATTATCAAATTGTTAACGGAATTATCAAAACATTTGTAATGCAATTACTGCAACTGAATTGGCCACAAGAGGAAATCATAGTGGTCACAAACGACAGATATTTAACAAGAGTTTTTGAAAACGAGTTTGCATAAAAACAAAGTTTACATATGCACAGTTCTTCCACTAAATTAGCTTTTGTACATTTTTTTCAGTCTAAATTGTTAAATGTAGTCCTTGTGCATAGTTGTGTGGTTTGTTAAACTTGGTTTTTGTTTGGCATACATTTTAAACAGTCAAAGCATCATTCCATTACTGTGGAATTGCCCATCTACTTTTTTTTCCTTCTTTTAACTAGGTAAGTAATTTAAGAACAAATTTTATTCACAATGACGGCCTACCCCGGCCAAACCCTAACCCAGACGACGCTGGGCCAATTGTGCACCACCCTATGGGACTCCCAATCACGGCCGGTTGTGATACAGCCTGGATTCGAACCAGTGTCTGTAGTGAAGTCTCTAGCACTGAGATGCAGTGCCTTAGACCGCTGCACCACTTGGGAGCCCTAATAATCATGTGAAGTCGATGGTTCAATTGATACAAACAACCTCCTGATTTAGTCTCTTGGAAAAATGACACCCATTTCCCATGGAGAGGAGCTCAGCATTAACGAAAATAACGTCATTAACCAGTAGCCCCTACCACCTCAAGATCAAATAGGACTGTCTGAAATTGCCATTCACATCCTGGTTGTATGAGCAAATCTTCTGTTACCTCTATTTAAATGCTTTAAGTCAAATTATGTACCATTTCAATATTCTGTATTATTGCAATATTCATTGTAAATAACACGGCCTTGGTACTATAGAATAAAACATTTTTTTGTTTATTTTTATTTAACATTTATTAAACTAGTTATATTCTATATTGTTACATCATTCACCAGATAGTGCCCGCTTTTAATGCTGACACACAGGCTTTAGCACCATGGTGTTAATATAGAAAAGAGGCCATCATTGGGGCTGGTCTATTCCTTGGTCAGAAACCATAAATAATTCACTGTCCCCACTGACACCAACAGCTGATGACGAGGTTAACAACCGATCAAACATTCCCCTTCCTTCATTTATACATTGCACACGTATTGCCAATCTATTACGTGTTTACCCTCCTATACATTTTATGACATAGGCTATTATTTTGTCTACTCAAGTCACTGGAAAATAATGCGAAACATTACGCAATCTAACAACTGAAACTTACTGGCCACATTACCTTCAACAACACAGCGGGTGATATGTGCTACCTTTAATTAGTTGGAATGTGTTAGGCTAGGCTATATTTTCATACACTTATGCTATAGGTGGACTGTATGAAATGTGTGAGAATACATTTTAAAAATGTAAAACAACCATGTTTGATGAGAGAATAGAATTTGCGGGAGCCGAGACCATAGAGATGGCCGAGACCGAAACTCGTCTTCTTACCTGTGTGAAGGGCTTTTTCCCGGAAGTAATAAAACAAAGACGGTCGTGAAATCGTGCTATGACTAAAGTAGCCTATAGCCTCGAGAAACTCCGATAATAAAGCTAGAAACGATTAAAATAATCCTACACGTTATATTTCTGAGTGAATAGTACAGATCATTCTTCACAGGGCGCCGCCTCAGGTGTTGTTGGTTGTACAGGCCAGAGATGGAAAAGTCAGCGAGACATCCCACTCCCTCATATTTTATGTTTCAATGGGAGTCAATGAACCAAGTAGTCCAGACCCAGCTGCTATCGCATTGGTGTCTATGGGAGAACCACCCCCTTAAGTAGACAGGAACTGACATTTTTTTTCAATGGTAAATAGCCAGAATGAACTACCTTTATTTATCTTCCATCTTTGCTCCAGGCAATATTCCTAGTTTCGAACAACAAACAAGTAGGATCTGACGTAAAAGTGATATTCAAATTAGCCAGGTTACTTTTGAATGTTTTGTTCACTTTCAAAAGAATCTTTCTCAGTATCTCGTGGATTGCGATAAACCATTGCCATAAACCACTCACTTGCATAGGTATCCTTTATCTTTAATTATTGAACACCAAATCAAATTGTATTTGTCACATGCTGAATACAACTGTTGTAGACTTTACGGCGAAATGCTTGCTTACGAGCCCTTCCTGACGATGCACAGGATACAAGTCACTATACCACAAAGTTGGGTTGGAAGGACCTGCATGAACAAGGGCAGTCCCTTGTTCAGATTCAGTTTTGACATGGTGGCAGCCTATACTGTAGCCTAGGAATTCATAAAACCCATTTAGGGAAATGTAGATTTGAATTAGCTAAATAAACACTATGTGGAAGACCATTTTATGCTTAAGGGTCTATCAGCGGTTCCTATATTCATTGTTTGACATATAAATTAATGATATGTACACATTGATTCTTGAAGAATATCATTTAGAAATTTCTCATGAGCTTAGTTCGACTGTCGCACCACATCAGAACCCAAATATAAGCTTATTTTACTCAAATGTTTATAAACAAATGTAAGGTAAACAAACACTGTATAACCTCAAAATATGGTTAAAACTCTCCTTCCATGCATAGCTCTGTCTATGAGTTGGAGAGTGGTTACATTGCTCCAGCCCCTTCCCTTAGCTTTTTACTGAAACAGGGGCAGGAAGGACACTTTTTAAAAAATTGTTTCTACTGCTGAAGACAATTTTTCCTCTAGTAGTCTACAATGTAATGACCAATTGAGTATGAATGATGCATTTTCAGATCAATTGAGATTCCAGAGTTGTGTGACCATAACAGTTTTATGAGAACAAATTGTAACTGTGATCATTTCAATTGTAATAACATTCCCAGTTTCTCTCAATTCTCATTTCATTAGAGAGTGAGGAAAGTGACACACAATGCAGTGTTTGTAAGCTATGTTTTCCCTTCAGTGCCTCCCAAACCCAGATTTATGGGTAAGAAGAATCACATTGAATGAAAAGGAGCCGTCTGAATGGTGCCCAATAAAGTAATAATACTTGCTTTGGGACCCTGCCAGTTAAAAGGCTTTTGACACATGAACAGTGTTAGCTTCATACCCCCTGCAGGATGGAAGGGAAGTCTCTGCGCCATAAAACCTCTCTGTTAGGGCCTGTTAAAGCTACATCCAAAGATTGACGTTTGTTGACATGTTGTGCTCACCGGATGGAATCGTTTGGTGTAACACTTTTATCCCAAAAATGTGTAGTGTCCTAATTCTCTCAAACCTCAATTAACTATCATTACTATGTATTTCTAAACAGTTTTGTGATAACATCACAGCCCACTCTTCAGAAAAACATCTAGAACAATGTTATTAACTGTAGCGTAGACCATTTTTTTGGTTCTTCCCACCAACAGATCCAATGGAAGAGATCTAAAGATTGACGTTATAGGGTACAATTGCAATATCCAGCAGCGGGAGGTAATCATTTGTGAAATACTGTAGACCACTGGAATCAAACAGAGGCATGAGGACCATCTTGTTAACACTGTCACATTGCTTGAAGAGAATGCGCTTTGGTGAGTAAGAGTGACACCATGTGGTCAATTGTAGCATGACTAACACAAGTTAAAGATAGACTCAGTGATGTGATGTCGATACAGAAAGTATACAGCATAGTGGGTCAATTCCCACAACAACTAAGAGCGTTGAAGCGGGAGACTCAACTTCTCCTCTGTTTTGGTGCCCTTGATACCGCGCTTGTGAACTGCATGAAGCGAACTCATGCACAGATACTGTGTGACTGTGTGAGAGGGAAGTCTTTCATCTCACTCATCTCAATATCTGTGGAGCTGCTCGTGACAACGTCATTTTGCTGAGCCTACCTTTAATGACCAAGCGTTGCTGTTTCACACTGACCCAAGTAAGGGTACAAATGTTGTGTATTTTTCTGTCTTTTTTATTAAGGTGTTATACATTTGCACAAGTTTCTGCTAGGATGCAAGTTGTTATGAACAAGTTACCGCATGACTGCAAGTTGTTATGATGACTAAATGTCAATCATATTTTGCCCAAATTAATTAATCTGTTTTGTTGCTATTATAAAGCTCTATTATGAACCACACCAGAACACACAGTAAATGGCAAGCGGTACCGATGCACGTCTGGAACCAGCAGGACCCTGAACAGCTTCTAACCCCAAGCCGTAAGACTGCTAAATAGTCAACCAAATAGCTTCCCGGACTATCTGCATGGACCCTTTGTGTAATAACTCTTTTGACTCATCATATACGCTGCTGCTACTGTTTATTATCTATCCTGTTGCCAAGTCACTTTACCCCTACCTACATTATATGTACATATCTACCGCAATTACCTCGTACCCCCGCACATCCAATCAATACGGGTACCCAGTGTATATAGCCAAGTCATCGTTACTCATTGTGTTATTCTTTTTCACTTTTTTTCTCTGCATTGTTGGGAAAGGGAAGTAAGCATCTCACTGTTAGCATCTCACTGTTAGCATCTCACTGTAAGTCTACATCGGCTGTTTACAAAGCATGTGACAAATAAAATTGTGTTTGATTTTATTTAATTTACAATTAATCTGGCATGGCAGCTGACGGCAAATGCTGGAAGTAAAGAGAAGGGAAGAAAAAAAAGATACAAGATATACACAATGCAACACATCCTCTGTCTCTCTCACACACGCACACACACGCACGTGCACGCACACGCGCACACACACACACACACACACACACACACACACACACACACACACACACACACACACACACACACACACACACACACACACACACACACACACACACATACATACACAAAGGACCTACGGCCCTCTGTTTGAGCTAGGGGACTCACAAACAAGAAGGAAGCTGTTTGTCTTTCCTGGGATTGGTAAACATCCTCAACACAAACACTGTCTTGGCCGCAGCGCCAGCGAGAGAGCAGAAACTCACACCGTCAGGGAGGGCAGCTGCACTCTCACTCCACCTTTGATGTCTTTAGGGCAGAGCTGACAATGAAGTCCCCTAACGTCTTGATCCTTTTTATTGGAGCTTGGATGTTACAAATTGATACGCCATGTCTGTAATGGGATATTGTATGTTTAAAAATAGTACACAGAACAAAAGTCAATCTGGTTCTGTTAATTACTGTTATATGGTGTTAGGCTTACATATGGAGTTAAGTGAGATATGTAAAGTGGCCTATGAATTTGTCTTTAGATTAGGGCAGTAAAATGAAATGCTGTACTGTTGTACAATATTCCTGTTAAAAAAGGTTTAAATCAGAAATGTACGTGCCAAAGAAAAGAAGAGGATATAAGGTGAGTGATGGCTGTTTTACACAGAGGAGGATATCCCAATTACTTAAAACAAGTGACCCATTTAAAAATATGACCTGGGCCTGCATCTGCACACAGACACACACACACACACACACACACACACACACACACACACACACACACACACACACACACACACACACACACACACACACACACACACACACACACACACACACACACACACACACACACACACACACACACACACACAGACCAAGGCGCAGGTGTAATGAATATCACTCTATTGCTTAACTATTGCCTGGGGGGGGAGGAATTAACCCGCAGTCCTCCTCCCGGTCCTGCCACCCCCTCCCTCACCAAACAGAACCCCCTCCATCCCATCTACCACTGGGCTAGACAGCAAGGCATTTGTTTTAGACCACAGCTTGCACTCCCAACCCCAGGCTCTGTCTGGCCTCCACATGCAGGCCCTAAATGCCACGCTGATCCTCAACACTGGGGCCTCTCAGGGGTGCGTGCTTAGTACCCTCCTATACTCCCTGTTCACCCACGACCGAGTGGCCATGCACGACTCCAACACCATCATTAAGTTTGCTGACGACACAACAACGGTAGGCCTGATCACTGACTACGATGAAACAGCCTATAGAGAGGTCAGAGACCTGGCAGTGTGGTGCCAAGACAACAACATCTCTCAATGTGAGCAAGACAAAGGAGCTGATCGTGGACTATAGGAAAAGGAGGGCAGAACAGGCCCCCATTAACATCGACGGGACTGAAGTGGAGCGGGTCTAGAGTTTCAAGTTCCTTGGTGTCCACATCATCAACAAACTATCATGATCCAAACACACCAAGATGGTTGTGAAGAGGGCACAACAACACCTTTCCTCCACAGGAGAAAGATTTAGCATGTGTCCCCAGATCCTCAAAAAGTTCTACAGCTGCACCATCGAGAGCATCCTGACCGGTTGCATTACTGCCTGGTATGGCAACTTCTCAGCATCTGACCGGAAGGTGCTACAGAGGGTAGTGTGCACGGCCCAGTACATCACTGGGGCCAAGCTTCCTGACATCCAGGACCTACCTATACACTAGGTGGTGTCAGAGAAAGTCCCAAATAATTGTTAAAGACTCCAGTCACCCAAATCATAGACTGTTCTCTCTGCTACCGCACGGAAAGTAGTACCGGAGCACCAAGTCTAGGACCAAAAGGCTCCTTAACACCTTCTACCCTCAAGCCATAAGACTGCTGAACAACTAAACTAATCAAATGGCCACCTAAATGGCCACCTATTACATTGAACAACCCCCCTCCTTGTTTTTACACTGCTGCTACTCGCTGTTTATTATCTATGCATAGTCACTTTACAAATGACCTTGATTATTGTTGTGTGAATTGTTTTTAACTTTAGTTTATTTAGTAAATATTTTATGAACCCTATTTCTGAAACTGCATTGTTGGTTAAGGGCTCGTAGGTAAGCATTTCACGGTAAGATCTACACCTGTTGTATTCGGTGCATGTGACAAATAAAATTTGATTAGATTTAAATCAATGACCACATAGAGACTACAGAGGGCAACCCCACGTGCACATACTGTGACATTCAAGTGTCCCTTCAACAGACTCGTGGTGTGTGGAGTCGTTTCAACAGACTCGTGGTGTGTGGAGTCGTTTCAACAGACTCGTGGTGTGTGGAGGCGTTTCAACAGACTCGTGGTGTGTGGAGTCGTTTCAACAGACTCGTGGTGTGTGGAGTCGTTTCAACAGACTCGTGGTGTGTGGAGTCGTTTCAACAGACTCGTGGTGTGTGGAGGCGTTTCAACAGACTCGTGGTGTGTGGAGTCGTTTCAACAGACTCGTGGTGTGTGGAGTCGTTTCAACAGACTCGTGGTGTGTGGAGTCGTTTCAACAGACTCGTGGTGTGTGGAGTCGTTTCAACAGACTCGTGGTGTGTGGAGTCGTTTCAACAGACTCGTGGTGTGTGGAGTCGTTTCAACAGACTCGTGGTGTGTGGAGTCGTTTCAACAGACTCGTGGTGTGTGGAGTCGTTTCAACAGACTCGTGGTGTGTGGAGTCGTTTCAACAGACTCGTGGTGTGTGGAGTCGTTTCAACAGACTCGTGGTGTGTGGAGTCGTTTCAACAGACTCGTGGTGTGTGGAGTCGTTTCAACAGACTCGTGGTGTGTGGAGGCGTTTCAACAGACTCGTGGTGTGTGGAGTCGTTTCAACAGACTCGTGGTGTGTGGAGTCGTTTCAACAGACTCGTGGTGTGTGGAGTCGTTTCAACAGACTCGTGGTGTGTGGAGTCGTTTCAACAGACTCGTGGTGTGTGGAGTCGTTTCAACAGACTCGTGGTGTGTGGAGTCGTTTCAACAGACTCGTGGTGTGTGGAGTCGTTTCAACAGACTCGTGGTGTGTGGAGGCGGCTCCTTCTTTTCCTTTTTCTTTTTAAAAATCCTCCATATCGTTTTTTTTGTTGTCTACTTCATTTATACCGCTTCTTGAATTCAGTAAATGAGCAGTTCCTGTATTGATCCCCAGTAACTCTGAGTAGCTACAGAACCCTTTGCTGAGCGAATTGCTTTTGAAGATCTAAAAAAACAGTGTAGTCATTGTTCATGCAGAGAAGTTCAACTACACTGTATAAAGTCATGTGCATACTGTTTAACCATAATCCTTTTAGTGCATAGAGCCCCTAAAGAGTTTACCGTCAAACAGATTGTGTATTATGAGAGAGAAAGTTGTGTAAAACCTCCATCTCCTGAATTTGACCAGTAACCCACCCAACAGTCTGACCTATGTAACTGTTCGCTGGCTTCAGAGCCCTCAGAGCGCTTGTTTGTACCTGCCGTGTCGCTCTGCTCGTCCGCCCAGTATGACACTCTGTAACCCCTTATCAGCCTCTCAGAGATCAAAGGCCCAGGGGGATTGTTCGGGCAATATCCCTCTCCTCCTTCCCTCCTCCCTTCTCAAGACAGCCTCCCTCACAGCACCGTGTTGACCTGAACTGCCCACGCTGCTCCTGGTGGCACTTTGGACTTTCCTCCTCTTATCAATATCAAGGGCTTGCCTGGATAAGGTAGGCAGCCCCTGCCTAAGGACAGAGTTAGCCAGTGAGGGGTGCTGTTTTCTAACAATTACCTTTCTCAGCCTAATAGCTGGGCCTATTATTAGTGTTATCTGAGAGGTTATCTTTGACTGGTAAGTCTGGTTGTATATTTTACACTCTATTAGTGCTACTAGGGCTTGTGACATGACATGTCTCTCACTTTGACCGTGCAGAATCCACTGTCACACTGCTGGGACCTATTGACCCAAGAGGTATTCAACCATTTAAGTCATGACTCACAGGTTTATTAAACCGTTAAGGTCATCCTGTCAGTGGTTGACCTCCGAAATGCTTTTAGAATAGCATCCAAGTTATCCATATTACTTGACCAGTACCTGTGTTCATACCTCTTCTCCTCAGTCTTACAAGGATTTACATTTTCCCAGTAAGGTCACAACAGTCCATCTGGCTAACGTTGCATTTATTTATTGGCGTGCAGACAGCACAGTCAGACAGGGAGGACTTGTGACCAAAGTCACAACCTAGCCCTGCCCTGGATGAAGGAAATGGTCAAGCTGCTCAAGCAGGTTGGGGAGAGTCTGAGGGGCTGGGCGGTCAAGCTCTAACAATGGGGGCTGCACACTCAGACTTTGGTCCACACAAAGGCCAGGGCAGACCCCTCCTCCCTGCTCACACATTGCAATAGAGCTGGAATTTCGCACTGGCCTGTGAACAGCCATTCAATCAAACTACTGTTTAACCTGACTGACTTACACAGAAATCAAGATGAGTCTGGGGGATGCGTTTAGGAAGGTCATCTCATCGACGACCCTCCTCCTCCCACCCCCGCAGCCTATACCCTCTCCACTATCTCCGCTAAATGAATGAAAGGTTCAAAGAAGCCAGTTGTTTTGACTCTCTCTCTCCCTTCTCTCTCTCTCTACTGCACCTGCTGTCTCGACCTCTGAATGCTCGGCTATGAAAAGCCAACTGACATTTACTAGTGAGGTGCTGACCTGTGGTAGTGGTGGAGTAAGGGCCTGAGGGCACACAGTGTGTTGTGAAATCTGTGAATGTACTGTAATGTTTTTAAAATTGTATAAACTGCCTTAATTTTGCTGGACCCCAGGAATGAGTAGCTACTGTATTAGCAGCAGCTAATGGGGATCCATAATAAATACAAATACCTGTTACACCCTCTATCACCACTGTGATTATTATTTGACCCTGCTGGTCATCTATGAATATTTGAATATCTTAAAGAACGTTCTGGCCTTAATGGCCATGTACTCTTATAATCTCCACCGGGCACAGCCAGAAGAGGCCACCCCTCAGAGCATGGATTCTCTTTGGGTTTCTTCCTAGGTTCCTGCTCTTCTAGAGAGGTTTTCCTAACCACCATTTACATCTGCAACGCTTGCTCTTTGGGGTTTTAAGTTGGGTTTCTGTATAAGCACTCTGTGACATCTGCTGATTGATTGAGTTGTCATGGTGACTGAGTATCAGACAGGCAAAGAGTAGGGTACCTTATTAATTTAGTATAAAAGTATTGGCTGCACAGTCAAATGAGAGCTGTAGATACATAGCTCGTCTGAATATGGCATCTACAAAGGCATGTACAGTTGGAAGTTTTACATACATCTCCACCGAATACATTTAAACTCAGATTTTCACAATTCCTGACATTTAATCCTAGTAAAAAAATCCCTGCTTTAGGTCAGTTAGGATCACCACTTTATTTTAAGAATGTGAAATGTCAGAATAATAGCAGAGAGAATGATTTATTTCAGCTTTTATTTATTTATTTCATCACATTCCCAGTAGAACAGAAGTTCACATGCACTCAATTAGTATTTGGTATCATTGCCTTTAAATTGTTTAACTTGGGTCAAACGTTTCAGGCAGCCTTCCACAAGCTTCCCACAATAAGTTGAGTGAATTTTGGCCCATTCCTCCTGACAGAGCTGGTGTAACGGAGTCAGGTTTGTAGGCCTCCTTGCTCGCACACGCTTTTTCAGTTCTGCCCACAAATGTTCTATGGGATTGAGGTCAGGGCTTTGTGATGGCTACTCCAATACCTTGACTTTGTTGTCCTTAAGCCAATTTGCCACAACTTTGGAAGTATGCTTGGGGTCATTGTCCATTTGGAAGACCCATTTGCAACCAAGCTTTACCTTCCTGACTGATGTCTTGAGATGTTGCTTCAATATATCCACATCATTTTCTTCCCTAATGATGCCATCTATTTTGTGAAGTGCACCAGTCCCTCCTGCAACAAAGCACCCCCACAACATGATGCTTCCACCCCCATGCTTCACGGTTGGGATTGTGTTATTCAGCTTGCAAGCCTCCCCCTTTTTCCTCCAATCATAACGATGGTCATTATGGCCAAACAGTTCTATTTTTGTTTCATCAAACCAGAAGACATTTCTCCAAAAAGTACGATCTTTGTCCCCATGTGCAGTTGTAAACCGTAGTCTGGCTTTTTTGTGGCGGTTTTGGAGCAGTGGCTTCTTCCTTGCTGAGCGTCCTTTCAGGTTATGTCGATATAGGACTTGTTTTACTATGTATATAGATACTTTTGTACCTGTTTCCTCCAGCATCTTCACAAGGTCCTTTGCTGTTGTTCTGGGATTGATTTGCACTTTTCGCACCAAAGTACGCTCATCTCTTGGGGACAGAACGCGTCGCGTCTCCTTCCTGAGCAGTATAATGGCTGCGTGATCCTATGGTGTTTATACTTGCGCACTACTGTTTGTACAGATGAACATGGTCCCTTCATGCGTTTGGAAATTGCTCCCAAGAATGAACCAGACTTGTGGAGGTCTACAATTTTTTTTCTGAGGGCTTGGCTGATTTCTTTTGATTTTTCCCATTATGACAAGCGAAGAGGCACTGAGTTTGAAGGTAAGCCTTGAAATACATCCACAGGTACACCTCCAATTAACTCAAATGATGTCAGAAGCTTCCAAAGCCATGACGTCATTTTCTTGAATTTTCCAAGCTGTTTAAAGGCAGTCAACTTAGTGTATGTACACTTCTGATTCACTGGAATTGTGATAAGTGAAATAATCTGTCTGTAAACAATTGTTGAAAAAATGACTTGTGTCGAGCACAAAGTAATAACTATAGTTTGTTAACAAGACGTTTGTGGAGTGGTTGTAAAAAAAGGTTTTAATGATTCCAACCTAAGTGGATGTAAACTTCTGACTTCAACTGTATGTACTCAACAGGACAGCCTTACATAGCTTGAGGTAAGTATAAGGGGGCCAATTGCACCCTAGGGAAAGAGAGGCACCGCCAGACCCCTCGTCTGGGTCAACTGCCCTTTGGCCAGAGCTGTGGAGACACCACAAGGCCCCCATCTTCTCAATAGACTACTCCTCCTATCTCTACCTGTCCATGGGATGGATCAAGGTGTGGGGCTGAACATCAAACAGGCCTGAGCCTTTGATGTGGATGGAAACACAAACGCTGATTTGACAAGAGTCGTAACAGCTTATTTGTCCTCTTTAGTTATTCATGGGATCCTTGTTGAATGTCTATGCCTTCAAAGGGCTTGCTTCCATGGGCCGGTTGTACAGTAGCCATGGTGGTTCTGAGAGGGCTCTGACCTGCTAGGTCGAGGAGGTCTGGGGGGCAGGCCATCTGGCTTCCTGTTCCTTAGATTTGATATTGATTTATTGGTCGTACATGTGAAGATAGGACACCAGCTGCCAGGGGGAGCCCAGAGCTGTTAGCTCTCCCCCTACCCAGCCTCCTCCTGACAGACAGACAGACAATGGGCTACCCCTTCACCTGCATCCTTGAAGACACAGCCAAGTCTCAGCGTGTAGTGTGATACACAGTAATACATAATATCTAGTATTCTTTAAAAAAAAAAACGTTTTGCTTAATAGGCAAATGGACTCATGTTTCAATCAGGGGAGGGATACACTGTTTGACATGTAATTTCTCATTGAATGTTACCAAAACAAAATTAAACAAAACATTCAGGAAAGTCAGCCAATGTTTTATTTGATTTTGAAAAGCTATTACAGTTGAAGTCGGAAGTTTCCATACACCTTAGCCAAATACATTTAAGCTCAGTTTTCACAATTCCTGACATTTAATCCTAGCAAAAAAATCCCTGTCTTGGATCAGTTAGGATCACCACTTTATTTTAAGAATGTGAAATGTCAGAATAATAGTAGAGAGAATTATTTATTTCAGCTTTAAATTTCTTTCATCACATTCCCAGTGGGTCAGAAGTTTACATATACTCAATTAGTATTTGGTAGCATTGCCTTTAAATTGTTTAACTTGGGTCAAACGTTTTGGGTAGCATTCCACAATAAATTGGGTGAATTTTGCTCATCATTTTTGGTTTCATCAGACCAGAGGACATTCCTCCAAAAAGTACGATCTTTGTCTCCACGTGCAGTTGTAAACCGTAGTCTGGCTTTATGGCGGTTTTGCAGCAGTGACTTCTTCCTTGCTGAGCAGCCTTTCAGGTTATGTTGATATATGACTCGTTTTACTATGGATATAGATACTTGTGTACCTGTTTCCTCCAGCATCTTTACAAGGTCCTTTGCTGTTGTTCTGGGATTGATTAGCACTTTTCGCACTAAAGTACATTAATCTCTATTGGACAGAACATGTCTTCTTCCTGAGCGTTGTGACAGCTGTGTGGTCCCATGGTGTTTATACTTGCGTACTATTGTTTGTACAGATGAATGTGGTACCTTCAAGCATTTGGAAATTGCTCCCAAGGATGAAACAGACTTGTGGCGGTCTACAATTCTTTTGCTGATTTCTTTCGATTTTCCCATGATGACAAGCAAAGAGGCACTGAGTTTAAAGGTAGGCCTTGAAATACATCCACAGGTATACCTCCAATTGACTCAAATTATGTCAATTAGCCTATCAGAAGCTTCTAAAGCCATGACATCATTTTCTTGAATTTTCCAAGCTGTTTAAAGGCACAGTCAACTTAGTATATGTGAACCTCTGACCCACTGGAATTGTGATACAGTGAATGATAAGTGAAATAATCTGTCTGTAAACAATTTTTGGAAAAAGTACTTGTGTCATGCCCAAAGTAGATGTCCTAACCGACTTGCCAAAACTATAGTTTGTTAACAAGAAATTTGTGGAGTGGTTGAAAAACTAGTTTTAATGACTCCAACCTAAGTGTATGTAAACCTCCGACTTCAACTGTATACTTTGTATATGTATTAATATCCACTGGCTGATGTAAAATATCCTGTATCTGAATTTGTAGTATGCCGTAAAAAAAAAAGATGAAGAACACTTAATTAATCACAACTGAATTGCAATGGTGTGTGGGTCATTGCTAACAATCAATGGTAAGCTTTTACAGTTAACCCATTTCTGAAACCATTCATTTAAAAGTGGGCTTCTGTGCATAACAACTCTCTCTCCTTCCTGTGAAGTGGGTCAGAGTGTGTCCTGAGTCTCTCTACTGTAGGCCGGAGGTGTTGACACAGTGCCTGGGATATGCTTATCCCTCACCTCTCCCACTATTTCATCCCCCACCACACCCCTCCGTCCCCACCCCCCATCCTCCCTTTCCCACCCTCCCTTCCCAACACAGGCCTGTGATGTGCCTGTACATGATAATGAGGCGGGAACTGTATTGCAGTAGTCTCTGGGCCTGGCACCAGTCTGTGAGGAGAAGGGGGAACCCAGGTCTGTTTGCACGAGCGCTGGTCACAGGTGCCCCCTACAGCCTAGTATATTTCCCCAGCAACATTCCAAACCACAGTTGCAGTTCCTCCAGCACTCCCACTTCAACGTGGTACATCAAGAGTACATTTGCGTGTGACATGCATGGCATGTCAATTCCCCACCCAGCCTCATCCTGCTGCTGCTATATATCAGGCCCTTGGACGTGGAGACGGTGGAGAAAGAAAGGCTGACGGCTCCCGCGCCTCAGAGGGGAGGAAATACCCATTCAGGGAGAAAGCTGGGCAAGCAGGAGGGCACAGGATAGAGCCAGTGCTCTATTCCTGTCTCATACAAAGGGCTGTGGGTGATGACGTTGTGATTGAAGGGGACAGTTGACACTGAGGTTCAGACAGCGTAGATTGTGTGGCAACACATACCTTGGGTGTCTTGTTAAATCGCTCAGGCACTAACTGATAAGATGCAGCACATACACGTGCACACTTCACACCACCTATCTTTCAAGCTGTCCAGCTCATTATGTTGTATTAGGAACCGTATGCATATGACAGTGAGATCAAAGGGGTCTTTCCTAGCACTTTCAAAGAAAACACTGGGTCTTTTATTGCTCTTGCGACCAGGGAAAATTCTCATTCCCACTCTGACATTCTTCAATTTGAGAACAGTGACAGAGTTAAGAGGAGTCTTCTGAAACCGAGCGCCTTCACACGCCTAGACGTTGTTAGAGTGTTCAATTACTTTAAGCCTGACTCCTATCTCTTTCAAAGGCAGTTACTGCATGTAGATATAAAAAGTGTTGTGTTAACTTTAGAAATGCCTTTGGTTACTTGTTATCGGTTCCTGACCTAATATGATAAATTATATTTAAGTCTACAAAGTTTCCATAGAAATATGAACGAGTGAAACATTTTAATTAATTGATCATTCATAATCTAGGCCAATCCTCTTTTCCCCCATTTTCATCAAGATCAGTAACTCAGCATTTAGTGGTAAAACCTCACCCACCCACCCACACCCTCCCCCACCCCCGGTGAAGCCCCAGAGCGAGGAGGATTGAGAAGGGGGAGAAACCTCTTTTGAACAGGCTGTCATTTCCTTTGGAGGGCTCTGTTATTCCAGTAGCCTTTGTGAATGAGCCAAGTGGCCACAGACAGGAGGTGGCTCTTCACAGGCAGCTGAGGTTGTCAGCCCAGCAGGGGAGGGAGGTGCTCCAAGCAGGCAGACACAGGCAGAAAACAAACATGGGCCTTAACAGGAAAGGAACTACAAGATAGGAGAGAAGGAATTGATGAGAGGGGGGGATACATGTATGGCTAATTTATAAATGTTTCAAAATAAATATGACAACGTATGTCATTCACATTTTAATCCTTATTCACCCTTAATTCAATGCATTCCTACCTAAACCCAAATAATAATTCCTGAATGAGTAGGTGTGTCCAAACTTTTGACTGGTACTGTATATTTGTATGTATATATATTATTATTATTTTAATTGTAAAAAATTATACTCCGGACTCCGACATTGCTCATCCTAACATTTCTATATTTCTTAATTCCATACTTTTACTTTTAAGATGTGTGTATTGTTCTGTATTGTTAGATATTACTGCACTGAGCTAGGAACACAAGCATTTCCGCAATAACATCAGCTAAATATGTGTATGCGACAAAAAAAAATGGATTTGATTTGATTTAGATTTACCACTACATAAAGTTACTGGGCTTAGACTACCCCCTAGTGGTCTTTACAATAAGTGGAATGCTTGTAATAACAGATCATTAGTGGAAGCTGAACGACTTCATTAACTATTTGTATCCGGTGAACAATGGAGTTTGTGGCTAATTTAAATAAACACAAATCATCCTTGAATTATTATTAAGAAGATAGTTAAATCTATGAACCTTTTAGCTTGACAGATCTTTTTGAGGCAATTGGGGTCATTACTCGTGCATAGGAGGCTGTAACATAAGTTAATAATTTATAAATAGGCCTATGACCTAACTACTAGGTGCTCGTACCTTTTTTTCATTATACAATATAGTAAAGTCAAAGACAGTACAGTATGAACATCAGCTAAAACTGCTTCTACACGCTTGTAGGCGATGTCATGGCAATGTTGGCGAGCGAAACTCATGCGTAGAAACACGTCATCGGGTCTAACGTTCGTCACGCGCCAAACTGCGCATGTGCAGGCCGTGATATCAAACGCTCTACTTCGAGGTACATTTGTTCTTAACTGTCTTGCCTAGTTAATTAAATAAAAAAATAAAAAAACGTTAATACACTAAATAGCCACCAGAGGACAAGCTTTTTCCTGGAAGAGAACCTTGATGTCCCCACGCCTGCCCAGTGCATTCAGTATCGGCCATGTCTGGTTGCGAGACAGAATACAGCTTTTGTCAAATGTGATGTAAAAAGTATGTTTGTTTTTTGCATTTTAGTTAACACCACACCTTTTACTAATCGTAACTTAATCCTCCTAACCTTCTACGTAAACTCTCATTAACCTGATATGAAAAGTCAAATTTAACAAAGCTTTATCCCTTCTAGACAAAACCCTCAGTACCGCCTCCCCTCAGACCAACGTGACAGGAATCAGAATTGCGGATGACGGTGCCACTGGGTCTTGTTTTCAGTTAGCCTTAGATAAACAAGGGGTGCTGCTGGTCCTACAGACAATCTACGGATGAGATAGTAGAATCGGCTGGGGAAGTCGGTTACATACAGAGCTAGAGTAATGGCAACAGTTAAACCAGATGACAGACTGACACGTTCTCAGGGCTTTATGTGCGTTGGTTTTGCTGGAGTTTTCAGTAAAACTGTCACGTCGCCTCTGGAGTTGGTGAAAATCAAGAGTCAAGTAGGCACATTTCACTGTAAAAAAGGCTTTCTGCACAGCTTTCTTGTCGTCTACCAGAATGAAGGCCTACGGGGATTTTGGAAGGGAAACCTCGTCTCCTGTCTCCGCCTGTTTCCTTACAGCGCCGTCCATTTGGCAACATACAAACAGTGAGTCAATAATGAATTAGTGTTTCTGAGTTATGATACGTTTATTTTAGACAACAATCTATAACGTTAGAGCAGGTGTAGGCAATTCCAGTCCTCAGGGGCCCGATTGGTGTCAGTTTTTCCCCAGCCAACACACCTGACTCAAACAATCAGTATCTTCAGTTTTAGGATTTGATTATTCAGCTGTGTTTGCTAGGGGTGGAGAAAAAGTAGGACACCAATCAGGCCCTGAGGACTAGAGTTGCCCACCCCTGCGTTAGAACGAGCTGAGACACACGCATTTGACCCTCTTTACGCTCTCACGGCACACCTTATTTTACGCATTGAAATGTACAGCTTTTATTAGTCCATTGTGTTGTCAGCGCTTTAACTTTCAACTGTGCTCCAAATCGTTTTGAAATCCGAGCGCCTACAATTTAAAATCACGAGTGGAATCTCAATGTCCTGTCTTGCCGCGGAACATTGAAGCATATGATTGGTCTAGTTATGTGAAGGATAAAGGGGATTGGATTCGCGTTTTAAAGAAACGCCCCTCAAGATAAGATTAGAGTGGAGTTGAATGGAGAGAACGTTTTCCACTGAGTTTATAAAAATGTCAAATTCGGTAGCGTTGTTTTATGAACATGTTGTCAGCTAAATTAGGTTGCTATTGCTCCCGTCCCTGTTGCAGAATGCAGCCTTTTGACAGCATGTTCTAAAGTCGATTTAATCCACCCTAATCCACCCATTAGTCCCCTTGTTTGGTGATTGGCATTTAGGCTGTGACAACGAAAAAGCAGCAGACCTACAGCATGTTTTAGCAGGGACGTTTGGTAGGGTGACCTGAATTGTAACTATGGAAATAATTTTGTTAGATTGTAAACCTAAATGTGTACATTTTATTATAGAGGGGGTACAATAAATAAAACAATTTGGGTAGAGTTTTGATCAGTGGAACAATTCTCATTCTTAACAAAGGGATAAAATATAGGGTAATTACTGTGCTTGTCAGCAAGAACATGGCTCTTATTCCCCCCACACCTAATTTATTCCACTTCTTCCCTATTTTTGCCAGCATAACCACATATTTGAAATCTGATATCCCTACTTGTTTCTTTGAAAATTAATTGAGGATATCGCTTCAAAAATGCATTAATGGACAGTTGACTAAATCGTACAAAAGGCATTGGATATTAAATGCTACAGGAATTAAATATAATTTTACATTTTTTGTATTTTGCAAAGCAGAGATGGTAGAGGGATTCACAACTCAAATGCATCATTTTGTCGATGTAGAGTAAAATGATGGCAAAGATCTTCAACTGCTATAGTAGGCATAAACCACCTGAACATTAATATTGATTTGATTTTTCTTGAAGGTTGGGTGATCTTGAGAAATGTTTATAACAAGAACATTTTCAAACACCCAGCACTTGGGAAATATAGATCAGGGAAGGCCAACCTTCCTGGGGAGCCAGCAGGATTTTCTTCCAGAACTATTTTAAAAAGGGATTCCACCCAAATTACTAAATTTTTGTGTCCTTCCCTCGAAAGCAGTCTATGGACAAGATGACTTCAATCTATAGTTTGGTTACCATCTGCCATCAACCATTGTTATGTCCTGTGCAGAGCCTTGGTATAGTGGTGACAGTCCCCTGGCACATGTCTCATACAGCTTTCTTCCACCTGACAACAGAGATCAATCCCTGTTTCTAGCATTTGCCAATCTCATTTCATTACTGTATGTATAAAGTGTCAAACCACCTAAAAAATATGAGCATACTTTACATTTCATTCCTCCAAAATCTTGATGTAACAAAGTGGTCTACTTTGTGTTCATTTAATGTTCAAAGCATCATGATACACCTACTTTTCCACCCTGGTCATAGGCCTAAGCCATGTCAAAATACATAGAATTGCGGGAAATTAGCTTTAAAACAGTAAAATAAAATAAAAGTCCCTGGTCTAGGAATTGTCAGGGTGCAATGAAGTTCACTTATCAAATCTCACTCCAAGCTTTCTTCAAATATTGGCTGCCCTGCAGTATACTGAACAAAAATATAAATGCAACATGTAATGTGTTGGTTTCATGAGCAACATTTCCTATACTCACAAAAAGCTTATTTTTCTCAAATGTTGTGCACAAATTAGTTTACAACCCTGTTAGTGAGCATTTCTCTTTTGCCAAGATAATCCATCTGCCTGACAGGTGTGGCAAATCAAGAAGCTGATTATACAGCATGATCATAAAAGGCCACTCTAAAATGTGCAGTTTTGTCACAGAACACAATGCCACGTGTCAAGTTTTGTGCAATTGGCATGCCGTATGCAGGAATGTCCCCTAGAGCTGTTACCAGAGAAATGAATGTTCATTTCTCTACCATAAGTTGCCTCCAATGTCATTTTTAAAGAATTTATCAGCTGAAAATGTCCCAGTTCTTCCAGAACCTTCGCACAACCATTGATTTGTGGGACAGCCTCCACAGGCCAGAATCAACAGCCTGATCATCTCTATTCAAAGGAGATGTCGAACTACATGAGACAAGTGGTGGTAACACCAGATACTGACTGGTTTTCGGATCCACGCCCCTACCTTAAAAAAAAAAAGAAAGTGTGATCATGTGAAATCCTTAGAAATTGTAACTGAAATCAGTGTAATTACCATGCTATCTAACATTAATCAACCAGGCTGATAAGGGTTTGTTTGGGACAAAGAAAGAACGAGCATGTCATTTTACTGGGTTTACATGCAGTACCAGTCAAAAGTTTGGACACCTACTCATTCCAGGGTTTTTCTTTTATTTTTACTATATTCTACATTTGTAGAATAATACAGAATACCTCAACTATGAAATAACACATGGAATCATGTTGTAACCAAAGTGTTGAACAAATCAAAATATAGCCACACTCTGCCTTAATGGCAGCTTTGCACACTCTTGGCATTCTCTCAACTAGCTTCATGAGGTAGTCACAGACATCTCGACATCAACTGTTCAGAGGAGACTGTGTGAATCAGGACTTCATGGTCTGATTCACCACTACTAAGGGACACAAATAAGAAGAGACTTGCTTGGGCCAAGAAACATGAGCAATGGACATTAGACTGGTGGAAATCTGTCCTTTGCTCTGATGAGTACAAATTTGAGATTTTTGGTTCCAACCGCCATGTCTTTGGGACGCAGAGTAGGTGAACGGATGATCTCTGCATGTGTGGTTCCCACCGTGAAGCATGGAGGAGGTGTGATAGTGTTACCAGCAAAGCACCGCCACACCGTCAGTGATTTATTTTAGAATTCAAAGCACACTTAACCAGCATGGCTACCACAGCATTCTGCAGTGATACGCCATCCCACATGGTAAGTGCTTCGAGGGACTATAATTTGTTTTTTAACAGGACAATGACCCAAAACACACCTCCAGGCTGTGTAAGGGCTATTTGACCAAGGAGGAGAGTGATGGAATGCTGCGTCAGATGACCTGGCCTCCAGTCCCTCAACCCAATTGAGATGGTTTGGGTTGAGTTGGACCGCAGAGTGAAGGAAAAGCATCCAACAAGTACTCAGCATATGTGGGAACCCCTTCAAGACTGTTGGAAAAGCATTCCAGGTGAAGCTGGTTGAGAGTACCAAGTGTGCAAAGCTGTCATCAAGGCAAAGGGTGGCTATTTTGAAGAATATTAAATATATTTGGATATGTTTAACACTTTTTTGGGGGGTTAGTACATTATTCTATATGTGTTATTTCATAGTTTTGATGTCTTCATTATTATTCTACAATGTAGAAAATAGTACAAATAAAAACCCTTGAATGAGTCAGTGTCAACTTTAGGCTGGTACTGTATTTGCAACGACCGATGGATTATATGATTACTTAGCTAGACATAGTTTGAAATGAACACATCTGCGGAACCGGTATTATTGTTGATCCACCGTGGAGCATTATAGTTCTTAAATCCAACTCACTTCCGCTGTTTTTAGATTCCTTCTATTCTTGACCAATCAGATGGTTCTGAAAACTCAGCCAACTATGGTGTCACTTGAGAGAAAAACACGCTGGTTTTAGTTGTGTAATCCCACTTGACCATTCCACTTGACATACACAAATCGAACTACCTGTGGCTCAGGACCTAAAGCAAGGATATGCATATTCTTGATTCCATTTGAAAGGAAACACTGAAGTTTGTGGAAATGTGAAATTAATGTAGTAGAATATAACACATTAGAACTGGTAAAAGATAATACCAAGGGAAGCCATAATGTTACTATTCCAGGCCAGGTCGCAATTTAGATTTTGGCCACTAAATGGCAGCAGTGTGTGCAACGTTTTAGACTGATCCAATGAACCATGTCTGTTCAAAATGTTGTATCAAGACTGCCCAAATGTGCCTGATTGGTTTATTAATAACTTTTCAAGTTCCTAACTGTGTACTCTCATCAAACAATAGCATGGTATTCATTCACTGTAATAGCTACTGTAAATTGGACAGTGCAGTTAGATTATCAAAAATGTAAGCTTTCTGCCCATATCAGATATGTCCTGAGACATTTTCTTGTTACTTAGAACCTCATGCTAATCGCTTTAGCTTACATTAGCTCAAACGTCCTGTGGGGGACCCACCAATCCTGTAGAGGTTCAGTAAATCAGGTGTTAACAAAAGGCACATATGACATGGCACAAGGGGGGAGCTCAGAACTAGTTTTTACCCTTAAGTGTGTATATTACTATTTATACTTGGAATATCGCTTTTCAACAGCAAATGTTCACAAATCGCTAGAGAACGTCTTTAATATTCTGTGTTATGGTGGATTCTCAATGGAGAATGTGATATTTGCATAGTATGTTTACTCTCAATGAAAGATTAAAGCTGTTCTTGAAATGGATGCTCTGTTACAGTTATGTAACCCAGTTACTTATTTCTATAATTTCTGGAAGTATCGTATTGATAAACATAAAGCCATAATCATACATCTATTCACTGGCTATACCTGCATCACAAGCATTGATTCAAGTAAATACATTTTCAAGATAAAAATGATTTAGAACCAAAACGTTGACCTCTGTTGTTTTGGCTTTCCAGTATCGTCCACCTCCACATGGATGAATTGGGCTACATCTCTCAGTGGAGGGCAATTTTGGCTGGTGGGCTAGCTGGTGTGAGTGCTGCACTGGCCACGTACCCTCTGGAGGTGGCAGAGACTCGCCTCATAGCTCAGAACTGCAGAGAGCCCACATACAGGGGGGTGGTCCACACGCTCTCCAAGATATACCAGACCGAAGGCCTTCGAACACTCTACAGTGGATTCTCTCTCACAGTCTTAGGTACACATGTCTGTATACTACAGAAATGTGGAGAAAGATGTTCCCACACAATGATTCAGTATAACTCAACGTTTCCCAAAATCGGTCCTGGGGACCTTCAGGGGTGTACGTTTTAGTTTTTTTGTCCTAGTACTACAGAACTGATTCAAATAATCAACTCTTCAAGCTTTTTAGATTGGGAAAAGCTGGTATAACTATATAAAGTGTCCGAAGTCTGCTTACTTGTGAAACACCCTTTGTCCCTCTTACAACCTCTTGAGTTTTCATTGTTTTTACATTTGGAACAGCCAAACAAATCATATTTATTTCAAGAGTTTATTTAGGTTGTTCTATGGGGCATGGCTAGCAACTGTGGATCTATTCTTCTACAGGTGCGTTTCCCTTCTCCATTGGTTGCTATGCAGTCTACGTCAACTTGGATAAGCTGTGGCGGGAGCCCCAATTCCGGTTCACTCCACTACAGAACTTCATCAATGGCTGCTTAGCGGCAGGAATAGCGCAAACCTTCTCCTACCCCTTTGAAACTGTGAAAAGGAAAATGCAGGTAAGGGCCATTTTATGAGCTGTAACCAGATTGGTAATGCCACATTTGTCCATAAGGTGGCGGATTTGTACACATTTGTACTGGTACCTCTTACCGGTACATACTGGTTAGTAAAACACTTGTCCTCAAAAAGATAGCCCTCGAGTGCATCTGTTTTTTAAAAACTTTATAAACAAAATGCAACATAGAAGCTTAGAAATTATTAATTAAAATATAATTACACTTTCAAAGTTTCTAAGATAAGATTAGGAAGACAGTTTCTTTGTACACTTTATAAACAATAACTTACAATAGTTATTGAAATGTAAGTTACCATAGTTTGAGCCCAAGTATAAGTTAATGTCTCTCCTCGCGTGGCCTTCTCTCGATGTATAAGAGGGTTCAGTAGGACTTTTATGAAGGACAGAATACTACATCCGTTTTCATCAACGTGTTATTAGTGACCTCAAGGTGCTCCGGCAGCTGAGAATGTGAACACTGTTCAGGGTCTGCCTGCAATATAGATACGTTCTCTAAATATAGCTGGTAGCTATCACACAGTGGACAAGCACACTCCTAATTGAGAAGCCAATAAAACAAACTGAACCTCTCTTTAATCCCCTCTGCCTAGTTTCAGACATACAGAACCAACACAACTACATGTATTCAAATGAATCTAACGCTTCAGCCACAAATAATTTCTATTCACATGTTGCATAGAAGTCTATCTGATGATTAGGGCAAAATAAGAAGTGTCAAGTAGAAACATGACGCAACCCGTAAGCGAGAATGTTTTTAAAGGAGTTTGCTTGAGGCATGGGTGCAGTTATTGTTTCACTCAGCAGCCAGTATAGCATTTCCTTAACAAACTCAGAATTTGACATCCGTAAAGGCCCTGGGACTGGGACTGTGTTGTCTTTGGGGGAAGGTTCTTCTCATGGATTGGACTGCCCTCTAAAATGAGAATGCATCCAGTGCGGAGACAGTTAAGTGGTTAATGCTTGACAAAGCGAGATAACATTTTGTTTTTGGGATGTGCAGATATGGACATCCGGTGAGAATACTGCCTGAGACCACACCCACATTTGCTCAGTTCATTTGCTTATATCAAAATATTGAGTCATGTGACATCCAAGTTATAAATGTTCCTTAGTTCAGATCCCTGGTCAGTTTGCGCAATTATCAAACATTTGAGGAATTTCCATTCATTCCATAGTCTCTTACTACTTGGATCACACACACACACACACTTTTATGAAGGTCAGTGCTATCTGGGATCCTTGGGACATCCGTACCATAAACCTTACTCTTACCATTTTCAATCTCAACTTCAATTGAAGTTTACATCTGAAATGGTTAAGTTAAAGGGGTAGGGATGTCCCAAAGATTCTGGATAGCACTGACCCTTTTATGAGTTGGTTGCAAATATCTGTCATTTATTGATCCTAAATGTATTAATATTGGTGCTCTCCGGGGTCACTTTCCAAGTAACTGGTCTAACTGTAAAACACTCTCATTACATAATGAAGTGTCATAACTCCTCTAATCAGGTATTTTTGTCCTCGTTTATTGCCAGGCCCAGAATCCTCGGCTCCCGCATTACGGTGGGGCCGATGTCCACTTCACTGGAATGCTGGACTGCTTCAGGCAGGTGATCAGAAACAAGGGCATCCTGACACTGTGGAGTGGCATCACAGCCAACATGATCAAGGTATGACAACCGAAGTCATGTTCCCATTATTTATTTTTCCATTAGCCTATTATCGTACTGATTTATTGTGCTCTAACCCCCACCCCTCTACTAGTCCTCCTCTGTCCCATCTGCTGTAGAGATGGTAATATACAGCCAACGCACCTATATCAAACCGAGGGAGAGATGCTTTGTGGGTAATTCACAAACGGGATATTAGAAGTTTGCTGCCGCGGGACTGTTTCTGGAACGGCATGCACTGCGCTCATTTTTCATCTCCAAATGGCTTTTCACGATGGCAGTGAAGTTGTTTGGTTTACTGGTGTAAAATCTCCTCACATGAACAGTCTAACAATGAAATTGTGGACAAGATAATTACAACCAGGCCCTACTACCAGGGCATATTCTAACCTACCTCTTCACATTTTATACAGAGACACTTCAAAAGCTATTGAGCCCACTGACATCTTCCCTGTTTTTCCTCCTTAGATTGTCCCTTACTTTGGCCTTCTCTTCAGCTGCTTTGAGATGTGCAAGCAGGTCTGTCTGTACCGCAACGGGTACATTGTGTCTCCATTGAGCTATAAGTTGGCACCAGGAGTGGACCAGAGCATGGGCCCCACTGAGGTGGAAGAGGTGAAACGGTACTTGAAGAATAGGAGTTTTCAGTCACAGCAAGGAAGTCGCTGGTAAAACTGGTGGATCAAAAACGCCTGGATTTCTGAAGGGGATGATGATCATTAGTACAGGAAAGTGTCGGAATGATGATGGAAAGGAGTCAGGAATATTTGTTGGAATGCTTCAATGCTTTGAAGATGACTATTTGGTTGATGTCAGGTCTTTTACAGCTTTGTGTTTGTGTATTAGCAACCATTTCAGAATCAGAGGTAGATCCATTGATATTTGAAAGTTGCAATGCAATCATAAGAATTGCACTTCTATACTCAACACATGGGAAAAACGTTTTAACTGTTTGTTCATCAATTCCTCTTTCAGAGTTAAAGTATTTTTTTTATGATAGTTTTTTGACAGTTCTGTGTTATTACTACAGTTTATTTATTCATGCTTATGGGCTGCAGGTAGCCTAGAGGCTAAGAGCTTTGGGACAGTAAGAGAAAGGTTGCTGGTTTGAATCCCTGAGCTGCTGATGTGCCATTGAGCTTGGCACGTAACCCTAATTGCTCCTGTAAGTCGCTCTTGATAACAGCGTCTGCTAAATTACCATTTTTAAATGTTACGGCGCTGACCTGGTTCTAACAATGGTCTTGGCCTTATGTAATGGCCATGAAGAGGAACACAAAGCACAAACCTGTTTATAAAATGGAATTATCTTACAATGCAAATGAATGCTTTTTTTCATTATATTTGTAATGTAGTAATTACTACTATTTTAACAGACTTGGGTATATCATTTATGTGCCTTAAGGTTTCCTTTATTGATTATAGGGCTTATTTTGATGACTGTTTTAATTATGATAGGTAGTTATGTAATTATTCACACAGGTATCTGAGTCGAAGCCATTAATCAGTTGCTAACTTTCATAGCACATACTGTATCGTTGTGATCCTAGCAATAAAATTGTAACTGAAGCACTTCAGTGTCACTGAGAATTAAAGGGGAAAGGAAACACTAGGCCTTAGAATGCCAGTTCACTGTAACTAACTCCTAAAGTGTTTCCATTCCCCTTTAAGATTACGTGTATACGGTATGTAATACATTTGATGGATGAAATTATGCAAATGTATAATTAATTATTTTAGATTGAGATGATTCAGAATCATTGAAGTAAATTTTACTTGAACAGTCATTGTAATGGACAAATAAATTCCTTTGCTAAGCAAGGTGGTGTGGCTCTCCTGAACATGGGTTGACAATGTATGGATGACAACACAAATTCCATTTGTACTTATGTAACAGTATAACGTTAGATCGTCCCCTCGCCCATACCCGGGCGCGAACCAGGGACCCTCTGCACACATCAACAACAGTCACAAAGCATCGTTACCCATCGCTCCACAAAAGCTGCAGAGCAAGAGCAAGCGACGTCTCCGATTGAAACGCTATTTAGCGCGCACCACCGCTAACTAGCTAGCCGTTTCACATCCGTTACACTTATACAAAGGAAATTAATGGAGCAATATCTCCCTCAGTATCATATTTGGCAGGACACTACATTCAGAAGAATGTCTCTGATGGAAATGTTGATTACAGAATGTGGTTCTATCCTTCAGGATTTCTATCTCAAAGGCTCTAAGAGGTGCACCCTACAGAGAATACCCTAGTCAGGTGACTAACCTGATCAGCTACCGTTCCCCCAGTGCGAGCTGACCCCACCACCTTATTACAGTAAGCCTGTAGACGGCAGCATTTCATTTTCCCAAAAGATGTAATGGATATTTGAGGAGCTGATGCTTTTTTATTTTGTCACAAGGAAGTTTGATCACAGGACTGACTATCATTGTCACTTTGTATGACTGTAAGATAAGTTGTGTCAATGTCATAATATAACATATCAGATCTGCTTGACCATGGCATTTTATCTAAAAGGAATTTTAAGGAACTGCAGAGTCAAGGACATTTTAACCTGGTAGTGAATGGGATGACCTTTTCCCCCTGTATCTAAGTGTCCTCTGGCTCTCACAGCTGATGATTAACACAGAGTAGTAGACAGGAGGTTCAGCTGCTCCAAGCTGCCATACTTTTCACATGACCTTGGTTCCAGAACTCAACCTAAAGTTGGTAAGGCATAATCAAGGTTTGATGAGTGTTATTCACTCCCCATCAACCATGTAGACGTACTGCACCTAGAACCTATTGAATGACATGAAAATAAAAAGTAATATTTTAAACTTTGGATATAACTTTTATCACGTGTATTATTAAAGGCCAAAATGTCATGAATGATATGAATTAAATGTTTATTTTGAAATACTTTGGAGCAGAGGCCAACAACGCAGCTTAATTCAAATTCACGAAGACCGGACAAATCTCTCATCTTTCAGGCGAGGGTACAATCATTAAAATAGGTTTCCGCCTACTAAATCCACTAGCGCACCAATGGCATGCCGCCTTCCAGCTCCCGTTTTGTCTCGCGAACACAGTGGTATTAAATCCTCTCTCAACTAAATGGATCGGCCATTTCGACTGAGCCGGTATACCCCAGTAGTCCTTTTGTTGAACGGGAAGGTTTCCGTGTAACAACGTCCTCGATAACAACCGAAAATGAATGAGACCGTCATCTCGTTCGGCAAGGACTTCTTGGCTGGTGGTATTTCCGCTGCCATCTCCAAAACAGCTGTAGCCCCTATTGAAAGAATCAAGCTGCTTCTTCAGGTGAGTTTGACTGGCTTTTCAGAAATGTAATCTACTGATGTTATCCCTTGACTCTGCAGTTTCTCTCAAAATCACTGTCTCATTTGAAATACAATACAATACCCATTTAGATCAAACAGATGTATCAATTGTCAGTTATAATAATATAGCAAACGTTAATGTTATTAGTGACATTGACAGTAAGTTAACTAGTTAGCGAGCTCCTAACGTTAACTTGGCTAATGACATTGGTGCGTTGCGAAGATGCGAGTGACCTTTCCATTTTGGTCCCTCTTCGCTTGCGGTGAGATTACTTGAGACTGTCAGTTCAGTAGTAGACCGGTGTCTTGGTATTTGGCTTAACTAGCTTGACACTTGCTTTTGCTAAGGGCTATTTCGCAACCATGCAAGTTAAGTTGACTCGTAAAAGACACCGTGTTCGTCTTATGATCATTGTCATCCCTACAACTCAAATTTGTGTCCTTGCCCATTGTCATCAAATATGGCGCAGCTGGTAGTTACTAGGCCCTAGAAATTGCCAAGGTCGCAACAAACGGAGGCTTCATCCTGTGTGAACTGAGGCCTAGCGAGCACCAAACTCGTGCGGAGGCGGGTCCTTCTGCGTTGTGAATGTTGAAAGGCGAGATGTGATTGGTGCTGACTAGTTTCTTGATTTTAGCAACTTCTATCCATGTACCGGTATCCACAATGTTGTCCTAGGGAATTTGATTGGAGCTTGCCCAAGAGGTGGCAGGTAGCCAAGCGGTTAGTGTTGAACCAGTAATTGGAAAGTCGCTTCTTCTAAAACCCGAGCCGGTGAAAGATCTGGCGTGCCCTTGAGCAATGCACTTAAACCTCATTTGCTCCAGGGGTGACCCTGTAAAAGACATTTAGCTGCGGCTCTGGTGCATGTGACAAAACATTTTTTGCCCATGTTTCATTACCATGAGAAGCATCATCAGGGGTGTTGGCTACTTGTCTTTGTTTATTTAGTTGGTAGTTGTCAACTTTGCTAAGAACATTGTGCAATGATTGAAGGGCACACAATGTGTTGAACTCCTCATATAGCTAAGCCTTTTTGCCATATTTGACATTAAACAGTTTCCTTTTCTCTCTAAATGTTTTATATTTTGTAAATATATAGTATAAGCAGGAGTGGGATTTTGATTTGTCTTTTTGATTACAGGTGCAACATGCTAGTAAACAGATCACCGTTGACAAGCAGTACAAGGGCATCATGGATTGCGTCGTCCGTATCCCCAAGGAGCAGGGCTTCCTGTCATTTTGGAGAGGAAACTTGGCCAACGTCATCAGATACTTCCCCACCCAGGCCCTCAACTTTGCATTCAAGGACAAATACAAGCAAATCTTCCTGGATGGCGTGGACAAGAAACAGTTCTGGAGGTACTTCGCTGGTAACCTGGCCTCTGGCGGTGCTGCTGGAGCCACCTCCCTGTGTTTTGTGTACCCCCTCGACTTCGCCAGAACCCGACTGGCTGCTGATGTCGGTAAGGCCGGTGCTGGGCGTGAGTTCAATGGCCTGGGTGACTGCTTGAAGAAGATCTACAAGGCTGACGGTCTGAAGGGCCTGTACCAGGGCTTCTCTGTGTCTGTCCAGGGCATCATCATCTACAGAGCTTCTTACTTTGGCGTCTATGACACAGCCAAGGGTGAGTCCATGGGCTGCTCTGAGCACAGGCCTCAATCATCATTTGAGTAGAGGATCTGCAAGTGTCTGTTTCAAAGAATGTTAGAGCCTACTTTAATCCTCTTGTTTTTTTTCTCTGTAGGCATGCTGCCAGATCCAAAGAACGCCAGCATCCTTGTCAGCTGGGCCATCGCGCAGTCAGTGACTGCAGTCGCCGGTCTTACATCCTACCCCTTTGATACCGTCCGCCGTCGCATGATGATGCAGTCTGGGCGCAAAGGAGGTAATTGTAAACTTTTGAACACTTGTCAGTTTTGTTATGTTGTGTATTCAGTCACGCTATCCACAACATTGAGCTACATCTTGTGCGTACCATTCAGCTACGGCAGAGGTATGACCTATTTTCCATGTGTTTTGCAGGTGACATCATGTACACTGGCACCATTGACTGCTGGAAGAAGATTGCGAGGGATGAGGGTGGCAAGGCCTTCTTCAAAGGAGCCTGGTCCAACGTTCTCCGAGGCATGGGTGGTGCCTTCGTGCTAGTTTTGTACGATGAGTTGAAGAAGGTCCTCTAAACTGTTTTTATGTCCACCATAAATGTTGTGAGATGTTTAAACTGTAACATATCTTGTACAGTTGGAAGGACGGTCAAATTCCACCTTGTTTATAGGGACCAACTAGTATGTCGGTGCTAGTTGTACTGGGAAAATCGGTTCTGCACTTTTTAATTGGCCCAATGTTTGTTTTGTTTGCCCCCTCACCAGAATGTCATTCCCATAAAACAAAGGTAACTAAGCCAGATCTTTAAATATCAACCTGTTTCATCCAGATGGTTTGTTTTTTTTAGTCAATACTGTAACAATAAAGGCAACCTACTGAATGAACCTACAATTAACTTGTTACTTTGTGTCTGGAAGTAGCCTGTCTGTAACCCTGAATGGTGTGTAGTGATTCTCCTGGCTTCCCTTCAGTGTGGTTTCTCTTGAGAGCCAGCTGGTGTCTTATTCCTGGTGGTGTAACCTTATTCTCTGGGTTGTCCTCGCCGGTTGTTGTTGGACTCCTGCCAAAGTCAGCTGACGAACTTGGACTGGCTCGGTGTAATCTATACAAACTGGTGATAAGGCTCCAAACCCTGGCGACCTGAAAGATAATTTTGCAGGGGGTTTTATGACAAGTCAGTGGCTTAAGTTTTTACCTAATCAAAATGCGTCTTTGAACGCAATTGACTCATTTGTAAACTAAGTGGCATCCGGTGCGGAGGAATCTAGGATTACCTGGTGAAGTGGATTACTTCAGGCTTCTAAACATCCTTTATCTCCCATCAAGCCTCTTCTGACTCAGAACTGGTGAGATGCTGGACCATAACTGTGTAGATTAAACAAAATAACAACCCTGCTCAAAGTTGTCACTTTTATTGTTTAACCTGTGAGTTTGGGTGCCAATCCACATTGTTTCTCTGCAGTGTTAATTCACTGGATCATATTGCAAACTCCCTTTTCCCTTCAGACAAGATGGCAGGGTAACTTGTAATGGTGGCAAACCTGAATGGAATAAAGCACTACTAGGAAATGAAATCAGTGGGTGCAGACATGTGGCTGAGATTCTTCCAGATATGTGATAGGAGCAGGTGTGAAGACCAATTGGTGCCTATCCAAACTCATGTCATCAAGAAGAGTACAGACGCTCCTTTCCCTTTTTATATCAACTCCACTGTTACATCAGTGCTGGCTGCAATATATTAGGTCATAATCCCTGTCCTTGGGATACCTTCACTAGCGTAGAGGAGACAGTCAACTTCTGAAGTAGGCCTGTCACGAACTCAGGTGTATTGTGTCTAGGATGCTCTTCAATGGCAGACACCCTTAATTTAGCTCACGATGCCTCAGATTACATGTGATTTACCCAGCAGGGTATGAAGTATCTAATCTTCCTAACTCCTGCGTGGGACGTTTAGGAAGTAATCCTTTGCATCAGGGTCTTTGCTATTCGGGATCCTTGGGACATCCCGAGCCAGTTGACTTTTAAAATGGTTAGGTTAGGGCACGTGTCAAACTCATTCCATGGAGGGCCAAGTGTCTGGGTTTTCACTCCTCCCTTGTAATTAAGTAAGGAAATCCCCTCACCTGGTTGCCAGTTTTAATTGAAAGGAAAACATAACTCTCAGACTCTAGGCCCTCTATGGAATGAGTTTGACACCCCTGGGTTAGAGTAGGGACATCCCAAGGATTCCAGATAGCACTAACCATTGCGTCAGTTTCACGCCAGAAATGGTCTGGACAGGTGATCAACCTACAACTTTGGCTGGTAACTTTAATGTTTCAGCATGTCCTTTCCACCTCTGCGTCATTACAACTGAATTAGGAGGCATTAGTGACTCACTTAGTAGTGGGGCTCAGTGGCATTCAGGCAGGTTTATGCAGTGTCCATGTGAGTCATTAAGCAGACATCCATTTGAGGTCATAGGAGAGAGCTCAGACTCGCACCCTTTCAGTGGCACACCTTTGGACTGATTTGTACATTTTCTATGTCCCAATTTGAAAGATGTCATTAAAATAAAAAGGGACAAAGGCCAGTATTACAATTACTCACAATATTAGTCTGTTTTCAGGTTTGCAGTGTGATTATTTACTGATCACATTTTTCAAACGGTGAAACTGGTTTGATCTGCCCTTAACTGGTGTAAAACCAATGTCAAAAAACATATCGTGCAGATGGATTGCATGGTTTTAGCAGATTACTCATCACCACTGGGGGCATGAGCCGGAATCCATTCCTGACTGCGCTGCTGTTTCATAACCCTGTCCTTGCCTGGTGAATGACGTAATAGGCTACACACCCCAAATCCAGCCGCGTCTCTGCTTTGTCAGTGATATGCAAGTAATGTGATTATTGGACGGCAACATTGAGTTCAAATCAGTGCCGGTTTTCCCGATCGTGAAGAAATGTAGGTTTACCAGTGGTTTAATGATGCATCTTTCCCAAAACACCACGCAGAGAGAACGATCGCTAACTGCGTAGTTGGAACATGTGTCGATACTGAAAGGATCAAAAGAAAGGGGACGCTGCTCTCGGATCAGCTTTCTCCATTCAACATTTGCCTTAACGTTTGAATTATTTCACAATACTGACGACGGATCAGCTCCTAGAGAGATATTACCGCAGACGTTGCACATTTTAAAGTGTATTATTATAATGCTTACCCAATGATGTGCCAAATCCAATGAAAATATAATGCGTACCCAATGATGTGCCAAATTGGTGATTTAGTTCATTTTCATTGGTTACTAAGCATTATAATAAGCCGCCTCAATATTTGCATGCGTAGGTGGTAATATCTCTCTAGGAGCTGATCCGTCGTCAGCTGCTCATTTGGGCAATACTTAATTCATATTATAATTGGATTCCATATTTTAAATGGTATTTAGGATCTGTATTTGTTTTTATACACTGTTTAACCACCACCCGTGTGATGTATGGTTTACCTGCCATTCTTAGAAATGCATAGAGTGCCATCCTGTGGTGAATGTATGTTACTAGCATTTTATCTATCCTTTGCACACTGTTGGCACCAAAGCGTGGGTCACCAACAACATAAACGTAAATGATGGACCAAATGCGTTCCTTGACATGTCTACACTTGATTTCTATGACAAATCTATAGTGGTCAATCAATTACATTCCATGAAAGAAACATTTTTTTTTATCCAAACATGATTTACATCATTTGATTACAAAGTCTCAAATGGCAAAGAAACCTAAACAATGTTTTTTTGTTTATAATAAAGTAAAAGTTGTGCTGGTTGGGTATCTTATTGAGAAAGGCATAGTTGAAGTTTGACATATTCCCTGGATTTGAACTTGTGTCCACAACAATACATTGATTGCAGCCACAAAGCATACAAGGTGGCAAATCGCATCTCTGCATGTCTGGCAGACATATCAGTGTGGATGACGGATCACCACCTCAAGCTGAACCTCGGCAAGACGGAGCTGCTCTTCCTCCCGGGGAAGGACTGCCCGTTCCATGATCTCGCCATCATGGTTGACAACTCCATTGTGTCCTCCTCCCAGAGCGCTAAGAACCTTGGCGTGATCCTGGACAACACCCTGTCGTTCTCAACTAACATCAAGGCGGTGGCCCGTTCCTGTAGGTTCATGCTCTACAACATCCGCAGAGTACGACCCTGCCTCACACAGGAAGCGGCGCAGGTCCTAATCCAGGCACATGTCATTTCCCGTCTGGATTACTGCAACTCGCTGTTGGCTGGGCTCCCTGCCTGTGCCATTAAACCCCTACAACTCATCCAGAACGCCGCAGCCCGTCTGGTGTTCAACCTTCCCAAGTTCTCTCACGTCACCCCGCTCCTCCGCTCTCTCCACTGGCTTCCAGTTGAAGCTCGCATCCGCTACAAGACCATGGTGCTTGCCTACGGAGCTGTGAGGGGAACGGCACCTCAGTACCTCCAGGCTCTGATCAGGCCCTACACCCAAACAAGGGCACTGCGTTCATCCACCTCTGGCCTGCTCGCCTCCCTACCACTGAGGAAGTACAGTTCCCGCTCAGCCCAGTCAAAACTGTTCGCTGCTCTAGCCCCCCAATGGTGGAACAAACTCCCTCACGACGCCAGGACAGCGGAGTCAATCACCACCTTCCGGAGACACCTGAAACCCCACCTCTTTAAGGAATACCCAGGATAGGATAAGTAATCCTTCTCCCCCCTAAAAGATTTAGATGCACTATTGTAAAGTGGCTGTTCCACTGGATGTCATAAGGTGAATGCACCAATTTGTAAGTCGCTCTGGATAAGAGCGTCTGCTAAATGAATTAAATGTAATGTAAATGTAAATAAAGCATTTAAAAACATGGCTATTTTGGTTGGCCTGGGGAATCAGTGGCCTCCTTCAGGTGTCTAGAAACTGCACTTGTACAACAATGCTCTTGTAGCCATGACACGTTAAAAAAAAAATATATATATAGGAGAGGAGGCTGGTGGAAGGCACTTTAGGAGGACGGGCTCATTCTAATGGCTTGAATGCAATCAATGGAACAGTATCAAACAGATCAAACATATGGAAACCACATGTTTGACCTCCATTCCAGCCATTACAATTAGCCCATCCTGCTATAGCTCCTCCCATCAGCCTCATCAGGTCCATAAATCAGACCAGTGTCCACCTCAAGCAGCACATCCTGAACAAGCTCTGTCTCAGGTCTGTGTTTGGCACTACACTTGCAACTTGCGGACCAACTGGCAAGTGTCTTCACTGACATTTTCAACCTCTCACTGACCGAGTCTGTAATGCCTACATGTTTCAAAAAGACCACCATAGTCCCTGTGCCCAAGAAAGCGAATGTAACCTGCCTAAATGATTACCGCCCCGTAGCACTCACGTCGGTAGACATGAAGTGCTTTGAAAGGCTGGTCATGGCTCACATCAAAACCATCATGCCAGAAACCCTAGACCCACTACAATTTACAACAGATCCACAGATGATGCAGTCTCAATCGCACTCCACACGGCCCTTTCCCACCTGAACAAAAATAACACCTATGTGAGAATGCTGTTCATTGACTACAGCTCAGCGTTCAACATCATAGAGCCCACAAAGCTCATCACTAAGCTAAGGACTCTGGGACTAAACACCTCCCTCTGCAACTGGATCCTGGACTTCCTGACGGGCCGCCCCCAGGTGGTGGTAAGGGTTGGCAACAACACATTTGCTACGCTTTTCCTCAATACTGGGGCCCATCAGGGGTGTGTGCTTAGTCCTCTTCTATACTCCCTGTTCACCCACAGCTGCATGGCCAATTACGACTCCAACACCATCATTAAGTTTGCTGATGACACAACAGTGGTAGGCCTGATCACCGACAACAATGAGACAGCCTATAGGGAGGTCAGAGACCTGGCAGTGTGGTGACAACAACCTCTCCCTCAATGTCAGCAAGACAAAGGATCTGATCGTGGACTACAGGAAAATGAGGGCCGAACAGGCACGCATTAACATTTTGATACACTGCTGCTACCTGCTGTTTATTATCTATGCATACTGAGGGGCGGCTCCGGACTGAGGGGCGGCTCCGATCAGAGGGGCGGCTCCGGACTGAGGGGCGGCTCCGGACTGGCTGACGGCTCCGGACTGGCTGACGGCTCCGGACTGGCTGACGGCTCCTGGCTGGCTGACGGCTCTGGCAGGCAGCTCCTGGCTGGCAGACGGCTCTGGCAGGCAGCTCCTGGCTGGCAGATGGCTATGGCAGGCAGCTCCTGGTTGGCTGACGGCTCTGGCAGCTCCTGGCTGGCGGCTCTGGCAGCTCCAGGCTGGCTGGTGGCTCTGGCAGCTCCTGGCTGGCTGGCGGCTCTGGCAGCTCCTGGCTGGCTGACAGCTCTGGCAGCTCCTGGCTCCTGGCTGGCTGGCGGCCTGGCAGCTCCTGGCTGGCTGGCGGCTCTGGCAGCTTCTGGCTGGCTGGCGGCTCTGGCAGCTTCTGGCTGGCTGACGGCTCTGGCAGCTCCTGGCTGGCTGACGGCTCTGGCAGCTCTTGGCTCCTGGCTGGCTGGCGGCTCTGGCAGCTCCTGGCTGGCTGGCGGCTCTGGCAGCTCCTGGCTGGCTGACGATTCTGGCAGCTCCTGGGTGGCTGACGATTCTGGCAGCTCCTGGGTGTCTGACGATTCTGGCAGCTCCTGGCTGGCTGACGGCTCTGGCAGCTCCTGGCTGGCTGACGGCTCTGGCAGCTCCTGGCTGGTTGACGATTCTGGCAGCTCCTGGCTGGCTGACAGCTCTAGCAGCTCCTTGCTGGCTGACGGCTCTGGCAGGTCCTTGCTGGCTGACGGCTCTGGCAGGTCCTTTCTGGCTGACGGCTCTGGCAGGTCCTGGCTGACTGACGGCTCAGGACAGACTGGCGGCTCTGACGGCTCAGGACAGACTGGCGACTCTAGCGGCTCAGGACAGACGGGAGACTCTAGCGGCTCAGGACAGACGGGAGACTGTAACAGACTGGACCATGCAGGCTCACTGGAGCTCTTGAGCACCGAGCCTGCCCAACCTGACCTGGTTTTATGCTTTCCGTAGCCAGGCCAGTGCGACAAGGTGAAATAGCCAGCACTGGGCTGTGCTGGCGAACCGGGGACACCATGCGTAAGGCTGGTGCCATGTATGCTGGCCCGAGGAGACCATATAGAGCCTATGTGTAGAGCATATGTTGTGGTCCTTCTGTGGCTCAGTTTAGAGCATGGCACCTGGTTCGATTCCGGGCCCAATCTAGCCCTGTAAGCCTTTGGATAAAAGCGTCAGCTAAATGGCTGGCCGGCTTCATGGCACCTGGCTCGAACCTAGGGCTATGCAGCATGCGAACCGGGGACACAGTGCGCTCCACCGCATAACACGGTGCCTGCCCTGTTCCTCTCTCTCTCCGGTAAGCACAGGAAGTTGCCGCAGGTTTCCTACCTGGCTTCGCCACACTCCCTGTGTGCTCCCGCCCAATACATTTTTGGGGATGCCTCCTCATACCAGCGCCTCTCTGCCTTTGCTGCCTCCAGCTCTGCCTTGGGACGGCGATATTCACCCGGCTGTTCCCATGGTCCCTTGCCGTCTAATATCTCCTCCCAAGTCCAGGAGTCTTGTGTTCGCTGCTGCTGCTGCTGCCCGTTGTTACCACGCCGCTTGGTCCTTGGTTGGTGGGTTATTCTGTCACGATCGTCGTAAGGAGTAGACTAAAGCGCATCGTGGTTAGAATACATTCTTCTTTATTTAATGAAGAACACGAAGAACACTTAACTTGTTCACGCTACTACGTTTCCCAAGGCCCCCCCCCCCACGCTCAACTCAAAAGATGGCGCACAGAATGCAAAAATATTCTTAGAAATATTTAACCTCCACACATTAACAAGTCCAATAGCTCAAATGAAAGATAAACACCTTGTTCATCTACCCAGCGAGTCAGATTTCTAAAATGTTCTACGGCGAAAACATAGCACATATTTATGTCAAACCACCACCAAAGACACAGCCAATATATAGCGATTTTGTCGAACAAAAGATGCAATCACAAACGCAGGATTAAAAGAAAAATAATTCACTAACCTTTTGAAAATCTTCATCAGATGACAGTAATAGGACATGTTACACAGTACATTTATGTTTTTTTCAATAATATGCTATTTATATCCATAAATCACCGTTTACATTGTTCAGAAAATGCTAAACAATGTCCGGAGAAATTATATATAACTCCGCCAGATAATGCCAGATAACAGCAATAAACATCATAAACTTTGACTAAATATACATGTTCTACATATAGTTAGAAAGATACACTGCTTCTTAATGCAATCGCTTTGTCACATTTCTTTTTAACGTTACAGAAATCGTTAATTTTTCAATAATCTGAGACGGCGCTCAGACATAAGCAATATTTCTCCGCTATGTTGGAGTCAACAGAAACACAAAATTACAACATAAATATTCCCTTACCTTTGATGGTCTTCAATCATAATGTAGTTGAAGAAGTCATACTTACCCAAAACATCGTTTGGTTTCAATTCGTGTGTCTTTGCATTAGCATATGCTGCAAGTTCCAGCTGAAATACTACCAAAAACTACTTCTGGTCACGAACAGTTGCGCATCAAAACTTCAAAATTACATTTTATATGTCGACTAAACTGGTCAAACTAAGTGGAGAATCAAGCTTTAGGATGTTCTAAACGTACAAAACTATTATCTAATCTCTCGGACGAACGTGCTTCTTGGCAGGCGATCTGGAACAAAGGAACGTGTCTCCAAAACCTTGAATTTTCTCGCAACACTCAGTCTTTTGCCTAGCAAAGGCTCAAAACATATGGGATTTGCACAATTAAACGCTGTACTGAATGAGGACATCTAGTGGAAGACATAGAAAGTGTCTCCAGATCCATAGCTGGTTGGGCAGGGTGGGGGCGATGACGTCAAAGTTGCCCCAAGTTTGAGGCTCCCAAAAATAGTTTGGGAGATTGCCTGCCCTGTGAGTTCTGCTATACTTACATACATAATTCAAATGGTTTTCGAAGCTTTAGAGTGTTTTCTATCCCATAATAATTATTATATGCATATATTAGCAATTTTGGACAGATTTCTTTTCAGTTTACTTTGGGCACGCAATTCCACCAAAGGGGGCAGTATTCTGAAACGAACAAGACGAACGTGACCGCTATATAAACAATGTGCTAACGTGCAACATAACATAGACAATAACCCACGAAATACCCAAAGAAGACGGTTGCCTAAATATGGTTCCCAATCAGAGACAACGATAAACACCTGCCTCTAATTGAGAACCAATCTCGGCAACCATAGACCTACATAAACACCTAGATGGAAACAACCCCATAAATCTACAAAACCCCTAGACAGTACAAAACCCTAGACAGTACAAACACCCTATAGATGAGACGAAAATACACATACCACCCTCGTCACACCCTGACCTAACCAAAATATATAAAGAAAACAAAGAATACTCTGGTCAGGGCGTGACAGCGCATGTGACAGATAAAATTTGATTTGATTTGATCCCCCTATGTGAATGTACTACACTATTACAGCCCCTTCCTAGATGTCCAGAATTTTGTGGTACAATTGATGCTCTCAACCATGAACCCCTGGATTACTGGATTAAGCCCCAGTCCATCTGATCATAGTTTGTGGAGAGGCGAATGGTATTAAATGTTTTTCTAAAAATGTGGTGCATGCTTCCTCAGGTTTTGTCCATTTTCAGTCATTTGAAATGTTTTTGTATTTTAACAAATTTAAGCAAGCTCAGTTGATCCAATGATGGCCTATAGACAATAGTGTGCAACTGCAGCCCTTCATTCGGGGCATTCCTGCATCTGCATGAACACCCCCCTCGAGCATCCCATTGGTTTCTGAATGAAAGCACCGAATTAAGGGATGGAATTTTTTCGCCCCTGCCTAGACAGTGTCCTTCGCTCCTGCCTGCCGAACACCTGCCCTCACTGTCATTAAAAGAACTGCGGGTAAAACAGTGCCCGACAAGCTGGGGTGAAGGACATTGTCCGCTAGCAAAGCAGGCGGAAGACTGGGGCGATACTGTGTGTTAGCTAACTAGCTAGCTTGCTAGTTAACAACAGCGTGTGTTTGCTTGCTAGTTAGCTAGCACACGGTTGTTGCCTCCGCCTGCTGTGTACTGGAGAAAACCGTCCCCGACAGGTGGGGGCGAAGGACACTGTCTTCCGATCGTCCATCCCTCACACTAGCACAGCAGACAGGAGGCTAGGGCAACACTGTGTACTAGCTAGCTTGATAGATACGACACAGTCTGCTTGCTAGTTAGCTAGCACACGTCACCCCCACCTGATGTTTACCAGTGTCCTCCTTAGGACAAGCTGGCTACGGTAGCACACAGTGTACTTTGCTCCCGCCTGCCAAACAACTGCCCTCGCCGTCGTTAACAGAACTGCGGGAAAACAGTGCCCGACAGGTGTGGGCGAAGGACACTGTCTACCGGTGAATGGAGCCTAGCCTCCGCCCCTTCTGTGGGGCTTATTGGAGGTTGGCATCCAATGTTATTGTGCATTAATGACACCTATTGTACTGGAGCACCACCGCCTCCCGCCTGTCCTAATTTTATTATTATTATTATTTTTTTCTTAGGGGGTAGATCAGCTTTAATATTGCAGATAGATTGTAGCTTCCATCAATGTAATTGTCTGCCTCATGTAAAACACCCCATATATATTTTTTTAAATATATATTTTTAAAAGTATATACAGTATCAGTCAAAAGTTTGGACACACCTACTCATTCCAGGGTCTTTCTTTGTTTATACTATTTTGCCAGATGGTCCTAAGGAGGAGGACATGACGTACTCCCCTCATATCTTTGTTTTGATTCATTAATTAATAAATCCCCCAAGGTGCGGTCTCCAAACGCACAACCTAAACCTATAGGGGAGGGTCTGGGTGGGCATCTGGCCGCGGTGGCGGCTCTGGCGCTGGGACGTGGACCCCACTCCATAATTGTCTTAGTCCACCTCCTTAGTGTCCCTTGAGTAGCGACCCTCGCCGCTAACCTTGGCCTAGGAAACCTAACAATGGGCCCCACTGGACTGAGGTAGCTCAGGACCGAGGGGAAGCTCGGGACCGAGGGGAAGCTCGGGACCGAGGGGAAGCTCGGGAGTGAGAGGAAGCTCGGGAGTGAGAGGAAGCTCGGGAGTGAGAGGAAGCTCAGGAGTGAGAGGAAGCTCAGGCAGGTTGATGGATCTACCAGATCCTGGCTGGCTGGTGGTTCCGGCAGATCCTGGCTGACTGGCAGATCCTGTCTGACTGGCACTTCTGGCGGATCCTGGCTGACTGGTGGATCCTGGCAGACTGGCGGATCCTGGCTGACTGGTAGTTCTGGCAGATCCTGGCTGACTGGCGGATCCTGGCAGACTGGCGGATCCTGGCTGAATGGCGGATCTAACTGATCCTGGCAGACTGGTGGATCCTGGCTGACTGGCAGATCCTGGCTGACTGGCGGATCCTGGCCGACTGGCGGATCCTGGTTGACTGGCGGATCCTGGCCGACTGGCGGATCCTGGCCGACTGGCGGATCCTGGCTGACTGGCAGATCCTGGCCGACTGGCGGATCCTGGCTGACTGGTGGATCCTGGCACACTGGCGGATCCTGGCTGAATGGCGGATCTAACTGATCCTGGCAGACTGGCAGATCCTGGCTGACTGGCAGATTCTGGCCGACTGGCAGTTCTGGCGGATCCTGGCTGACTGGCGGATCCTGGCAGACTGGCAGATCCTGGCTGACTGGCAGTTCTGGCAGATCCTGGCTGACTGGCGGATCCTGGCCGACTGGCGGATCCTGGCAGACTGGTGGATCCTGGCAGACTGGCGGATCCTGGCTGACTGGTGGATCCTGGCAGACTGGCGGATCCTGGCAGACTGGCGGATCTAACTGATCCTGGCAGACTGGCGGCTCTGGCGGATCCTGGCTGACTGGCGGCACTGGCGGCGCTGGATAGACTGGCGGCACTGGCGGCGCTGGGCAGACTGGTAGCTCAGACGGCGCTGGGCAGACGGGTAGCTCAGACGGCGCTGGGCAGACTGGCGGCACTGGCGGCGCTGGGCAGACTGGCGGCACTGGCGGCGCTGGGCAGACTGGTAGCTCAGACGGCGCTGGGCAGACGGGTAGCTCAGACGGCGCTGGGCAGACTGGAGAAAAGGCTCTGGCAGCGCTGGACTGAGGAGCACTGGTGCCTCTGGAATGAATGAGGGGCGGGCTCTGACAGCGCCGGACAGGCGGGAGACTCGCTGCGCTCTGGCATGACAGGCGGGGCACTGTAGGCCTGATGCGTGGTGCTGGCACTGGTGGTACTGGGCGCACCTCCGGACAGAACAGGACACACCGGGTTGTGAAGACTGGAGACTGGTGTGTATAGGGTGACATCAGGCTGGACGAGGAAGCGGGTGACACACGCTCCTCAGGGCGAATGCCGTGCATACTATGCCAAAACAACAGCTTTCTTTCTACTCTGTCCAATATATCCTCCACACTCTCAGACTCAGCACTCTGCTTCGCCGACAGCTCCAATTCCATCCATGGCTCCTTACGGTAAACAGGGGAGTTGGCTCAGGTCTGACTCCTGACTCTGCCACACTCTCCCTGTGCCACCCCCCAAGACATTTTTGGGGGTGCCTCTCGAGCTTCCAGCCGCTCTGCCATGCTAGCTCCTCATAATGCCGCCTCTCTGCTTTCGCTGCCTCCAGCTCGGCTTTGGGGCGGCAATATTCCCCTGGCTCTGCCCAGGGTCCTTTTCCATCTAGGATCTCCTCCGAAGTCCATTTATCCAAATAGTGCAGCCTCTCCCACTGCTGCTGCTGCTGCTGTTGCTGCTGCTGCCTCTGTTGCATCTCCTGCTGCTGCCTTTGCTGCTGCTGCTGTTGCTCCTGCTGCACCTGTCGCTTCTCCTGCTGCTGCTGTTGCTGCTGCCTCTGTTTACCACGCCACTTGGTCCTTGGTTGGTGGGTGATTCTTTAAGGGATTTCTTCAATTGACGGAGAGGCGGACCAAAGCGCAGCGTGGTTGCTTTGATTCATGTTTTAATAAATCACTTCACATGAACAAACTAACAAAAACAAGAACCGTGAAAACCCAAAACAGCCCAATCTGGTGCAAAACACAGAGACAGTAACAATCACCCACAAAACCCAACACAAAACAGGCTACCTAAATATGGTTCCCAATCAGAGACAATGACTAACACCTGCCTCTGATTGAGAACCATATCAGGCCAAACATAGAAATAGACAAACCAGACACACAACATAGAATGCCCACCCAGCTCACATCCTGACCAACACTAAAACAAGGAAAACACATACGAACGATGGACAGAATGTGACAATTTCAAGCCCTTCATTCTGGGTTATACAATGTAATTAGTATGGTAATATTATCATCATAATAAAGGTTATACTTCTATTAATGAATGTGAATTCATCAAAAATGCACACACATATACAACATGTTAAGTAACATTGTTTAGACAAACTAAGAAAAAAAACACGCTGCAGCCCATTTGGCAATATGGGATCCCCAACTTCCAAACAGGGATTCCAACCAAGTCGCAGGCATCCACTCTGTTTGTGGGGAATTATTCATAGCAACAGCGGCAATGTATTCGGCGAGATCAGTCATATTAGAAGAGTGATCTGAGACAAAAGTGTAACTTTCATTGCTAATTATTGCACAAGTGCCTCCCTTAACCTGCTAAAAGATAGTCAAGAGCTTCTCTGTTTTGCAGAGCCAATTTACGCAATTCTTTGAGCATTTCCAATTTCCTCTATGTCTCTAGAGACCACTTGAATTTGGTCTAGGGCACATGCATACTGACTTTCACAGGGAAGAGAGAGAGGACACAAGTAATAACAGTTTCACACCAACCTTGCTACAATCCGATGGCTCTCCTCATAATTTAGGGACGCTCTGTCTCTAGAAGCCACGCCTTTCCAAATCATAATTAGAACTATTGATAAGTTATCCAACCCAAATTTAGAATGACAGTCCGTAGTGCTTTACGTTGGTTCTATCACTTTAATTTAAGAACCTCCGCTCAGTACACACCGATACTGGCAGAATTTACATTTACATACAGTATATTTATCTTATATTTCTAGCATTAACTATTCTCATCACTTCCGGTAATGACATATTGGTATCTCAATGCACTCTTAGTCTAACTTACTATACATTTTGCAGTGTGCAGACCTCCACAATCAACCTGATACCCCAAATATTTTTTGGGGGTTAGGCCTAAATCAATTACGGGCACAGTTGACCACCCCCCTTCCTCCGGGCACTTATCCTTCTAACATTTATTCATTTCATTCTTCAGATAGTGTTTCAGTTTGTCCTCCCCATTGCACATGTTCAAAGTGGATGGCCCTTGATAATGTCTCTCACCTGAGCCGCCACTGTCCTTTACAGTCCATTAAGTCTTGTCTATTTTCCTACCAGTACACCAGCAAGTTTGGACGGGATTTCTCTCTCCATGCTCACTCCACGTGGACTCATGTTGCACTCCTGAGCGTAAAGGCATGAGAGAAAAGGCAGTTGATAGCTTCGACTGGATGCTGTGTGCAGGTTGCTGGCTTGGGCTCAGGTCTCATGGTAGAAGTGGTGAAGGACCATACTGAACGCCATTGTCGCCATTACTTAAGCCGGTCGAGGTTCACACTGTTCTTGGTCAAATGATCCCTTCCATGCATCAAGATACCATCTGGGGTCAACTTCGCCAATAACCCAGAGAGAGGACAGACCAGAACAACAGTTTAATTTAGGGCATTTCTGATTCAGGAAATCCAGATAAATTATTTACAATATGACAAATTATTACTACTACCTGGTTGAGTAAATCCAGAGAAATGATTTACTGTATGACAAATTAGTATTACTACCAATATTCTTAAAATACAGTTTTCTAAAACCAATATCAAAGAGAATAACAACACACAGTTGAAACCATTTTTTTATACTCCCCTATCATCTTGGCGATCTCACCGCAGAGTTGCAGGGTCAGGGAGTCAGAGGGATAATCCTTAGGGAGAAATCCTGACCATCCAGCAGACAAAATCTAGTGATATCTGTTATTGAAGCCTGACAAAAACAAATAAAAACAAACAACAACAGCAATACACCATGTATCACTCCATTTGGAGTAACTGTAAAACATTAACAACATATTTTTCCAGAAAAAAAATTAGCATATTTACCAAAGGCCCAGGGAACCGAATTTCCATATTTACCAAAGGTCCGAGCCACTTCGCTTCCGCAGCCCCGACCAGTATCTAGGAAGGTCAAGCCTGAAACGCTGGCACGTCGCTATATTGCTGCGGCTAAACCCCCAGAAGCCGAGATCTTTCCCCCCGTGCCAAGATTATTAGCCCCTCTGCTGTTTGTCCTCTGTTGCCCCGTACCCTCCGTACTTTTCCTACCTTTTCAGTGGCTAGAGTCAAAACCATGTCTGACTGCCCCTTGTCTTCTGTTTTTAGGGCCACCCCCCCTGTGTCATTGATGGCCAGCCTGAATACACGGTGAGACATCTCTTGAGGGTTCGACTAAGGGGCAGGGGTTTCCAGGACCTGGGAGGGTTATGACCCGGAGGAGAAGTGCTGGGTTCCCACTAAAGATATCTTGGACCCGGCCCTCATCGCCGACTTTCATCGCCGGCACCTCAGTCCACCAGGTATCTACCCAGGTGGAATGCCAGGTGGCGTCCCTAGAGAGGGTGGTACTGTCACGCCCTGATCTGTTTCACCGTGTCCTTGTGCTTGTCTCCACCCCCTCCAGGTGGTGCCCATCTTCCTCACTTATCCTCTGGGTATTTATACCTGTGTTTTCTTTCTGTCTGTGCCAGTTAGTTTTGTTTGTCAAACTTACCAGTGTTCGACCTGTCAGCTCCTGTCTTTTCCCAGCCCCTCTTTTTCTCGTCCTCCTGGTTTTTGACCCTTGCCTGTCCTGACCCTTTAATATATGCCATTTAGCAGACGCTTTTATCCAAAGCGACTTACAGTCATGTGTGCATACATTCTACGTATGGGTGGTCCCGGGAATCGAACCCACTACCCTGGCGTTACAAGCGCCATGCTCTACCAACTGAGCTACAGAAGGACCACCCGCCTGCCTGACTACTCTGCCCATCCCTGAGCCTGCCTGCCATCCTGTACCTTGCTCCTACTCTGGATTACTGACCCCTGTCTGCCTTGACCTGTCGTTTGCCTGCCCCTGTTGTTACAATAAATATTGTTACTTCACATAGTCTGCACTTGGGTCTTACCTTGATTCCTAATAGTGTTGTGACAAGGTAGAAGTGGTGTACAGAAGATAGCCCTATTTGATAAAAGACCAAGTCCATATTACGGCAAGAACAGCTCAAATAAGCAAAGAGAAACGACAGTCCATTATTACTTTAAGACATGAAGGTCAGTCAATCCGGAACATTTCAAGAACTTTAAAAGTTTCTTCAAGTGCTATAGCAAAAACCATCAAGTGCTATGATGGAACTGGCTCTCACAAAGACTGCCACAGGAAAGGAAGACCCAGAGTTACCTCTGCTGCAGAGGATAAATTCATTACAGTTCAGAAATTGCAGCCCAAATAAATTATTCACAGAGTTCAAGTAACAGACACATCTAAACATCAACTGTTCAGAGGAGACTGTGTAAATCAGGCCTTCATGGTCGAATTGCTGCAAAGAAACCACTACTAAAGGACACCAATTATAAGAAGAGACTTGCTTGGGCCAACAAACATGAGCAATTGACATTAGACCGGTGGAAATCATTCCTTTTGTCTGATGCATCCAAATATTTAATTTATTCCAACCGCCATGTCTTTGTGAGACGCAGAGTAGGTGAACGGATGATCTCTGCATGTGTGGTTCCCACCGTGAAGCATGGATGAGGAGATGTGATGTTGTGGAGATGCTTTGGTGGTGACACTGTCAGATCTTTATATACAATTCAAGGCACGCTTAAACAGCATGACTACCACAGCATTCTGCAGCGATACGCCATCCCATCTGGTTTGCGCTTAGTGGGACTATCATTTGTTTTTCAACAGGACAATGACCCAAAATGCACCTCCGGGCTGTGTAAGGGCTATTTGACCAAGGACAGTGATAGAGTGGTGCGTCAGATGACCTGGCCTCCACAATCACCTGATCTCAACCCAATTAAGGTGGTTTGGGATGAGTTGGCCGCAGAGTGAATGAAAAGCAGCCAACAAGTGCTCAGCATATGTAGAAACTCCTTCAAGACTGTTGGAAAAGCATTCCAGGTGAAGCTGGTTTAGAGAATGCCAAGACTGTGTAAAGCTGTCATCAAGGGTGGTTATTTTGAAGGATCTCAAATATAAAATATATTTTGATTTGTTTCACTTTCTGGGTTACTACATGATTCCATATGTGTTATTTCATAGTTTTGAGGTCTTCACTATTATTCTACAATGTAGAAAATAGTACAAATAAAGAAAAACCGTTGGATGAGTATGTGTGTCCACACTTTTGACTGGTACTGTAAATAACACCCTGTATTCAAAAACACCTTGTGTTATTTGTAGTGACTGCAGACCACGAAAACACTTCTCTTCTAAATGCCTACAGACAGCTGTCAGCGGGGCTTTCCATGGTACAGTTAAGCCCTAACTCTAGTCTTCTCATACAACTAGTGAATAGCCTTCTCTCTATAAGACTATGGGTACCTTTTTATGCATTACTCACCTTAAATAATTTTTTTATTCATTTATTTTAATTTTATTCAGATCAATTTAAATTGACTTACTGAAATCAGTTGCCGTCCCTCAATTGTTTGCGGATGATGTGTCTCCTCCTGGGCAGCTCATAGTAAGGGTCTGGTCTGGGCGGGTCTCATCCTCTTTTGGTCAGACAGGAATTTCCCCCATGCTTTATAAAATGTGCCACCGGTTTTCCTCTCAGACCACCAATGGAAAGCTCCTCAGGCAGAATCAATCATCCTATTCGTGATTCCCAATTGTTGTGGATATTCTTACACAGGGACATTCGAAGTCAATCTTAAATGATTCATTGTTTATTATCAGTACGCTGTTGAGGTTCCAACCAACTCAATGCACCAAGTACACATGTCGATCAGGAGCTCCACCGGGGAAGACACGTTAGTTCCCTTATATACTGGTTACAGACATGTTACATAGGCATAGTTCATAGGGTTAGTTCCGGCATGTGTCTGGCACCGTGTCCTATCTTAACTTGAAGAACTTGGGCTTCCGAGTGGCACAGCGGTCTAAAGCACTGCATCTCAGTGCTAGGGGCGTCACTACAGACACCCTGGTTAGATTCCAGGCTGTATCACAACCGGCCTTGATTGGGAGTCCCATAGGGTGACGCACAATTGGCCCAGCATCGTCCGGGTTTGGCCGGTGTAGGCCGTCATTGTAAATAAGAATTTGTTCTTAACTGACTTGCCTAGTTAAATAAAGATAAAAAATGAATAATTTAAGAACATATTCTCGGCGATCTGCCAGATAAGGAGGAGGGTCATGACAGCCCCGACTCATATCTTTACCAGCACAGGCAGGAACCAAGGGTTGTTTTTTGACACCAAAGCCAAGATGAACAGTCATGGTGTGTGGTGGCATTTCTTTGGGGGGACGCACAGCCCTCCATGTGCTCGCCAGAGGTAGCCTGACTGCCATTAGGTACCGAGATGAGATCCTCAGACCCCTTGTGAGACCATATGCTGGTGCGGTTGGCCCAGGGTTCCTCCTAATGCAAAAGACAATGCTAGACCTCATGTGGCTGGAGTGTATCAGCAGCTCCTGCAAGAGGAAGGCATTGATGCTATGGACTGGCCCGCCCATTCCCCAGACCTGAATCCAATTGAGCACATCTGGGACATCATGTCTCGCTCCATCCACCAACGCCACGTTGCACCACAGACTGTCCAGGAGTTGGCGGATGCTTTAGTCCAGGTCTGGGAGGAGATCCCTCAGGAGACCATCCGCCACCTCATCAGGAGCATGCCCAGACATTGTAGGGAGGTCATACAGGCACGTGGAGGCCACACACACTACTGAGCCTCATTTTGACTTGTTGTAAAGGACATTACATCAAAGTTGGATCAGCCTGTAGTGTGGTTTTCCACTTTAATTTTGAGTGTCACTCCAAATCCAGACCTCCATGGGTTGATAAATTTGATTTCCATTGATAATTTTTGTGTGATTTTGTTGTCAGCACAAAAGTATTTAATAAGAATATTTCATTCATTCAGATCTAGGATGTGTTATTTTAGTGTTCCCTTTATTTTTTTGAGCAGTGTATTATACATGTAAAAAAAACTGTCTGATTAGGATGAATAATATCCGACAATACTTTTTAATTCTATGCACTATGCATTTTACTAGAATTGTTGCATAACGACACTGAAGTGTAAGGGCCTTCATTTTTTTTTAAATGGACAGAATCTTTATATTTACCACTTGGATCCTGTTTCAGTAGTAATGAAATCAGGCTTTCTTGTTAAGTATCTGATAATCTGCCATTTTCATATGAGTGGTTAAAACATGCTAATAACAGTCATCTGAGTACAGCAAAAAATGTTTGGTATACCTCAACTGGTATTCCTTCCAGCGCAGGAGTTGTCCTGGACTTAAAGGCTTTAATTGCATCAAAATGTTCCTCTGTAATTTGGCCTTCACACGAGTCTTTCTGTACAGCTGTTAATTTTACACTATTAATAGAACAATTAACTTTGGTTCGTGGAGATGGAGGAGACAGAAACATATGCTTAAAGTACTTTGCTTTGTCTTTCAAAATATAGCTTGGTGAATCATGGGTGACTCCGTCATTTGTAACAAGTTTCAGTAAATAATTTTTGTTAGCATGCAGTTTGCTTAATTTTAAAATATATTACAATTCCTACATTTCTTTTTTTTCTTGCTATCTATCTGTACTGTTAGTCCTTCTATTTCCTTTGTTAACTATGGACTCTTTTGACCTAAAGTGATTTTGTTTTAGAGATGAGTATTGAATTGCATGGCCTCGAAGGCACATTTAAAAGTGTCCTATACAATAAGAGGATCTGCCGTGTCTATATTATTTCGGAAAAAAGTCTGTTATAAATCCTTTTGTCCTAGTTAAAAACAAGTTTTATTAAATTTCCAATATTCTAACCCAAGAGGAAATTCTGTAAGTCTAACGTATATGCCAATGATTTGATGGTCCAACTAAATTCTGTCCCCTATCAACGCTTTTTTCACTTTTGGTGCCAGCAAGAATGACATACAGTTGAAGTCGGACGTTTACATACACTTAGGTTGGAGTCATTGAAACTAGTTTTTCAACCAATCCACAAATTTCGTTAACAAAAAATTGTTTTGGCAAGTCGGATAGGACATCTACTTTGTGCATGACGCAAGTAATTTTTCCAACAATTGTTTACAGACAGATTATTTCACTTATAATTCACTGTATCACAATTCCAGTGGGTCAGACGTTTACATACACTAAGTGTAACGATTGTCTGTGGTGGAAGAAGAGGAGGACCAAAGCGCAGCGTGGTATGTGTTCATGATGTAAATATTTAATGACTCAAACTGACCACTGACATACAAAACAACAAAGTGAAAGAACGACCCTACAATGAAACAGTCCTGTCTGGTGAAGACACACAACAGAAAATAATCACCCACAACTCAAGGGTGAAAACAGGCTACCTAAGTATGGTTCTCAATCAGGGACAACGATTGACAGCTGCCTCTGATTGAGAACCTGTAACGAGTTTCCTCCTCTTCCTCCGAAGAGGAGAGGCGAAACGGATCAGAGGACCAATACGCGGCGTGGTAATTTTCCATGGTACTTTTAATGCTATCAGGTACACATGAACAAACTAACAAAACAAAAAATGTGAAAACTCAAATTACAGTCCTATCTGGTGCACACACAGAGACAGGAAACAATCACCCACAAACACACAGTGAAACCCAGGCCACCTAAGTATGATTCTCAATCAGAGACAACTAATGACACCTGCCTCTGATTGAGAACCACACTAGGCCGAAACATCGAAATAACCAAAACATAGAAAAACAAACATAGACTACCCACCCAACTCACGCCCTGACCATACTAACTAAACACAAAACACAGAAAATAAAGGTCAGAACGTGACAGTACCCCCAAAGGTGCGGACTCCGGCCGCAAAACCTTGACCTATAGGGGAGGGTCTGGGTGGGCGTCTGTCCGCGGTGGCGGTTCTGGCGCGGGACGCGGACCCCACTTCACGATTGTCTTTGTCCGCCTTATTAACAGAACCACATCCTCCATCTCCACTATCTTACTTCCCACCAGGAACATGATGCCGAACGGGACGTACCACATGATCCAGGACACCAGCACCATGGTGGCTCCATTGAAAGCGTTGAAGAAGCGTATGAGCTCCTCCCCCTCTTCTCCCAGCTTCCTCAGTGCCACACCGAACACCATGGCAAAGAGAACCAGGCCCAAGATGTTCATACCATCTGGTTCTGTGCCCACAGGAACCATGGCAACCCCTCTCAATGACCCCACTGGACAGAGGGGCAGCTCGGGACAGAGGGGCAGAAGCTCTGGACAGAGGGGCAGGGGCTCTGGCGCCTCTGGGCTGAGGGGCTCTGGCGCCTCTGGGCTGAGGGGCTCTGGCGCCTCTGGGCTGAGGGGCTCCGGCAGCGGCGCCGGACAGGCGGGACGCTCCGGCAGCGGCGCCGGACAGGCGGGACGCTCCGGCAGCGGCGCCGGACAGGCGGGAGGCTCCGGCAGCGGCGCCGGACAGGCGGGACGCTCCGGCAGCGGCGCCCGGACAGGCGGGAGGCTCCGGCAGCGGCGCCGGACAGGCGGGACGCTCCGGCAACGGCGCAGGACAGGCGGGACGCTCCGGCAGTGGCGCCGGACAGGCGGGACGCTCCGGCAGCGGCGCCGGACAGGCGGGACGCTCCGGCAACGGCGCCGGACAGGCGGGAGCACCTGCAGAGAGGAGACAGAGAGACAGCCTGGTGCGTGGAGCTGCTACAGGAGGCAGCGGCGCCGGACAGGCGGGAGGCTCCGGACAGGCGGGAGGCTCCGGCAGCGGCGCCGGACAGGCGGGAGGCTCCGGCAGCGGCGCCGGACAGGCGGGAGGCTCCGGCAGCGGCGCCGGACAGGCGGGAGGCTCCGGACAGGCGGGAGGCTCCGGCAGCGGCGCCGGACAGGCGGGAGGCTCCGGCAGCGGCGCCGGACAGGCGGGAGGCTCCGGCAGCGGCGCCGGACAGGCGGGAGGCTCCGGACAGGCGGGAGGCTCCGGCAGCGGCGCCGGACAGGCGGGAGGCTCCGGCAGCGGCGCCGGACAGGCGGGAGGCTCCGGCAACGGCGCCGGACAGGCGGGAGGCTCCGGCAACGGCGCCGGACAGGCGGGAGGCTCCGGCAACGGCGCCGGACAGGCGAGAGGCTCCAGAAGCGGCGCCGGACAGGCGAGAGGCTCCAGAAGCGGCGCCGGACAGGCGGAAGGCTCCGGCAGCGGCGCCGGACAGGCGGGAGGCTCCGGCAGCGGCGCCGGACAGGCGGGAGGCTCCCGGACAGGCGGGGAGGCTCCAGCAGCGGCGCCGGACAGGCGGGAGGCTCCGGCAGCGGCGCCGGACAGGCGGGACGCTCCGGCAGCGGCGCCGGACAGGCGGGAGCACCTGCAGGGAGGAGACTGAGAGACAGCCTGGTGCGTGGGGCTGCCACAGGAACTACCAGGCTGGGGAGACTTTCAGGAGGCTTGGTGTTAGGAGGAGCCTGAAAGACCGGGCTGTGGGGAGCACTGGAGCTCTGGTGCGCAACCTTGGCACCACTTCCCCAGGCTGGACAACTACTCGAGCCCGGACCCTCAAGAGTGCAGGCACAGGTTGAACCGGGCTGTGGGTAAGCACGGGAGATCTAGTGCTTACTACACGCACCTCTCCCCTAGGCTCCACTCCCACAGTTGCCCGGTACGAGCGGAGCGCAGGCAGAGGACGCACTGCACCCTCCCAGCGCCCCGGAGACACAGCACGCAGAGCCGGCGCAGGATAACCTGGACCAAGACTGCGTACCGGCGACCAGACCCGCTGAGCAGGCACCATACGCCCTGGCTCAATGCCCACACTCGCATGGCACTCTCGGGGCTGCCCTATAGCGCACCGGGCTATGGACACGCACTGGCGACACCGTGCGCTCAACCGCATAACACGGTGCCTGACCAGTAATGCGCTGCTCATAATAAGCACGAGGAGTGAGCTCAGGTCTGCTACCTGGCTTAGTACCACACCTCGTGTGCCCCCCAAAAATTTTTGGGGCTGCCTCTCGTACCTGTCGCACTGCCGTGCTGGCTCCTCATATTGCCGCCGATCAGCTTTCGCTGCCTCCAGCTCTGCTTTGGGGCTGCGATTTTCCCCAGCCCGTGCCCAGGGTCCCTCTCCGTTCAGTATCTGCTCCCATGTCCAGGAATCCTGTGATGGTGGCCTCTGTTGTTGATGCTGCTGCTGCTGTCGTCGCTGTCCTTTACCACGCCGCTTGGTCCGATTGTGGTGGGTGATTCTGTAACGAGTTTCCTCCTCTTCCTCCGAAGAGGAGAGGCGAAACGGATCAGAGGACCAATACGCGGCGTGGTAATTTTCCATGGTACTTTTAATGCTATCAGGTACACATGAACAAACTAACAAAACAAAAAATGTGAAAACTCAAATTACAGTCCTATCTGGTGCACACACAGAGACAGGAAACAATCACCCACAAACACACAGTGAAACCCAGGCCACCTAAGTATGATTCTCAATCAGAGACAACTAATGACACCTGCCTCTGATTGAGAACCACACTAGGCCGAAACATCGAAATAACCAAAACATAGAAAAACAAACATAGACTACCCACCCAACTCACGCCCTGACCATACTAACTAAACACAAAACACAGAAAATAAAGGTCAGAACGTGACAGAACCATATCAGTCCAAACACAGAAATCCCAAATCATAGAAAAAAGAACATAGACTGCCCATCCCAACTCACGCCCTGACCATACTAAAACAAAGACAAAACAAAGGAACTAAGGTCAGAATGTGACACTAAGTTGACTGTGCCTTTAAACAGCTTGGAAAATTCCAGAAAATTATGTCATGGCTAATTTACATAATTGGAGATAATTGGAGGTGTACCTGTGGGTGCATTTCAAGGCCTACCTTCAAACTTAGTGTATCTTTGCTTGACATCATGGGGAAATCAAAAGAAATCAGCCAAGACCTCAGAAAAAAACTGTAGACCTCCACAGGTCTGGTTCATCCTTGGGAGCAATTTCAAAATGCCTGAAGGGACCATGTTCATCTGTACAAACAATAGTACTCAAGTATAAACACCATGAGACCATCCAGGAAGGAGATGCGTTCTGTCTCCTAGAGATGAACATACTTTGGTGCAAAAAGTGCAAATCAATCCCAGAACAACAGCAAAGGACCTTGTGAAGATGCTGGAGGAAACAGGTACAAAGTATCTATATCCACACTAAAACAAGTTCTATATCGACATAACCTGAAAGGTCGCTCAGCAAGGAAGAAGCCACTGTTCCTAACCTGCCTTAAAAAAGCCAGACTACGGTTTGCAATTGCACATGGGGACAAAGATCGTACTTTCCTCTGGTATGATAAACCAAAAAATAACTGTTTGGCCGTAATGACCATTGTTATGTTTGGAGGAAAAAGGGGGAGGCTTGCAAGCCAAAGAACACCATCCCACCCGTGAAGCACAGGGGTGGCAGCATCATGTTGTGGGGGTGCTTTGCTGCAGGAGGGACTGGTGCACTTCACAAAATAGATGGCATCATTAGGGAGGAAAATTACGTGGATATATTGAAGCAACATCTCAAGACATCAGTCAGGAAGTTAAAGCTTGGTTGAAAATGGGTCTTCCAAATGGACAAATGACCCCAGGCATACTTTCAAAGTTGTGGTAAAATGGCTTAAGGACAACAAGGTCAAGGTATTGGAGTGGCCATCAAAAGCCCTGACCTCAATCCTATAGAACATTTGAGGGGAGAGAGCAAAGAGGCCTACAAACCTGACTCAGACTCTGTCAGGAGGAATGGGCCAAAATCCACCCAACTTATTGTGGGAAGCTTGTGGAATGCTACCCAAAACGTTTGACCCAAGTTAAACAATTTAAAGGCAATGCTACCAAATACTAATGGAGTGTATGTAAACGTCTGACCCCCTGGAAATGTGATGAAAGAAATAAAAGCAGAAATAAATAATTCTCTCTACTATTATTCTGACATTTCACATTCGTTAAATTAAAGTGTTAATCATAACTAACTTTTTACTAGGATTAGGATTAGGATTTACTAGGATTACAATTCAGGAATTGTGAAAAACTGAGTTTAAATGTATTTGGCTCAGGTGCATGTAAACTTCCTACTTCAACTGTATATACTGCATTTCATACTATTCTGCTGCATCTTAGTCTATGCCGCTCTGACATTGCTCGTCCATATATTCATATTTTCTTAATTCCATTCATTTATTTAGATTTGTGTGTATTGGGTATATGTTGTGAAATTGTTATGATATTACTTATTAGATATTGTTGCATTGTCGGAACTAGAAGCACAAGAATTTCGCTACACTCGCAATAACATCTGCAAAACACTTGTATGTGACGAATAAATATTTTAAATTGTCCTTCACAGTCCATTGATGTATTTAAATCTGTATTATCTGCCACCATAATAATATAGTCTTGTATTACTTGAAGGTTTGATAAATTAGTATATATGTATATACGTATATATACACAAAGAGGCGAGGATCATCATTATCTGGACCATATAGATTAATGAGCCAAATCTGTTTATGGTCCAGTAATGTATTTGAAATATTCCATCTACCTTCAGGATCGTTTTGGACAATTTGCACATTCGGATTAAAATTATTGTTAATTAATATCATCACCCCTTTTGAGTGTCTTTGCCTGTAAACAATATATATTATATTCCTTCTCTTTTAGCTAGGTAAACACATCGTATTTTCTTATTATCTGCTAAGTCATTACAATTATAACTGACTATACTTATTTCACCATTTACCATAATGAGATACAAGTTTCAATTATATTTATCATAAGATATGTTTGAAAGCTTATTACTAAAAAGTAATGACTGGGTGTCCATATAGCTGTACCATGATATTTGCATTGCTACTAAGTAAACCTCCAATTGTTCTCCACTTTTGCATATGCTAAAACCTCCTCCCATCCCAAATGGGTTGTCATCCCAGTGACCGGTACACCAGCCCATCCCCCCGGAACCCAGGGCCCCCGAGAGACTGGGACCCATCCTTCAAAAAGAGCACACAGTGCCACCCACAGAATGCCTGTTCTAACTTAATAATGGACCAATAAAAGTATAAAGAGTGTTTTTTGCAGATGCAGGAATGGCAACATGGAGGAACGCCCCCAAATTGCAGTCCACAATTGCACCCTTCTTCCAACAGATGGCCTGCCATACCATAAACAGTTGCATACACAACCAAAAAACTCACTTTGATCAGAACCCTCATATACAGCCAAAGCAGTAGGTGGCGGCATGCACCTATAGAATTTGTTTGCCGACAGACATAATATCAAAGAAGAAGACCCCGTAGGTGTAGGTGGCGGCAATATGGAATGTTTTTTGTTGTTTTTCTTATTCAATACCCCGTCCCGCTGGTGACGGTAATGCACCATTAACATTGGATGCCAACCGCCGTTAAACCCCATCGAAGAAGAAGAAGAAGAAGAAGTGGCGGCGGCAATACACCAGTCGGTGTAGTCTGCCATAAAACTTTGAAGGAGAAGAAGAAGAGCACGAGCACTCCTCGGGGTGTATAGTTCTTTTCTTTTAATGTTTTATCAAGACAAGCAAGTTGAAAATGACCTTTGCCTTTCCTCTACGAATGAATGTTTTTATAGATGAAGACCTAGACTAAAACTTTGAATAGCTACCTGAATGGAAACTTAATAGTTGAATAAATGAGACTGACGTCTTGAAAAGATAGAACATGTACCTGTTGCGCTTCTCTATTGCCATCATTCTTGGGTTTGTGTGGTATTTATTTGACCGCGGACAAGTAGCGGCTCAAATTGCTTTATGTTTACTATTTTGGCAATCAACCCCAAATGTTTTAATAAAGACCAGACGGGAAAGCGGAACTCAGACAGACGATGTGGCTGAAGAACATTTATTCCAGGTAATTTAAATATTCTATACATTTGTCATGACTGACTATTCAATTGCAGTAAGGTGTTACTGTTTCATCTGCACGAGAGATCATCATTGCTACAATTTAACGCTCATAATGAGATTCAATGTAACAGGGCAATTGAGCCATGCACGTTACTTTTGTTTACATAATGACAGAAACAATGTAACCAGTTTATGATTCATGTCAGTGCAATGTTCACTCATTAATACCACCAAACATTTTAATATTTCAACTGATTGCCTGTCTGCAATCTATTAAGCCGTTAGCCAATGAAACATTGCGGTTATAGTAGTTGTGGGGTCAAATGAAACGCATAAAATTAACATGGAAAGTTATTGACATGGACCTCCTCATGTCCTATTTATAGCTGGTGGCAAATTGCCCATATTTTTACAAGTGGAGGGAAAAATAAGGTGATACATGGGTGATGAAAGGAGCGCAACGATAACACCCGCGAAATAATGGTTATTTCCCCTAGCTCAGTAATCCTTGTACCATCTAAATCGCTGTGAAATATATTTTCAATAACACCACCTGTTTTAAGGTGGTGGGTGGTTTTGGTCCACCAGCTTCAAACATCTGTGAAAACTATTTTGCGATTTAGATGGTTCAGTGCTTTTTTTTCATGAACTGAAATTGAGCCAACAGTATTTTAGCAACCAGGAAATGACAGCGATTTCCGCTAGATAACACAACCACAAAGTCAGAACATTTTGACCTGAGATGCCGCTCCAGAGAATATTGATAAAAGTCCCCTTGTCCGAGAGATTTACATGGTTATCAAAATGTCACACCAGGGTAAGCCTACAAGAAACACAGCCCTTATTTTAAGTGTTTGTAAAATCTCCTATGGAAAAAATGAATGGTGAAAACCGATTGGAATCATTTAAATATTTGACCGCTAGGTGTTATGACACGTCCACTGTTGGGCTTTATTAGCGCCCGGTATATTATGGACAAATAAATATAAGTCCTATGTGTAGCAACTTTAAACTTCGCTAAGTGAAGTGGACTGACACCTGGTAATAGACTTGCGGAAATGTAATTTCACCATGGGTCCCTGATGTGTACTACACAGAAATGCATAATTATGGATACGAAAGTCGTTCTCTTCATTGTGATGTATCCAAAACTTCTACCTGTTAGATAGAAAGGTAGAAATATGCAATATCATTCTTTGTCTATTTAGGTATTATTCTACAGACTGGCTATTATTTTAAAGCTGCACTATGCAAAAATAGCATAGCGTAGAAATAGCACACAGAACAGATCTACCGGTTCTTAAACTTGCTTTCAATGAGAATGACAGATCTATAACATACATTTCTATGTGAATTTTGTCAGGTCTCCAAAAAAGTGACATATTGCAGCTTTATTTGAGCTCTGCCACCAAACAAGAACAAATTATGTTGGTCCGGACTGGGCCAAGTCTTAACCTATCATAGACTATCATGTTTCACAAGTCTTAAAATCAAAGTAAAGCTCAGTAGGGTATTGTACAGTAAAGTAGAGCATAGTAGAGTACAGTACATTGTAGTGTATTCAACTTAAGTGTTCTCTACTGTGTACTGTACTGAACTCTATTCTACTCTACTGAACTATATTGTACTATACGGTGCTGCCCAAACTTGTGAAACATAGACGTCTATGGTTGGTTCAGATTTACCGAACCAAATCTGAACCTATCATGGACGTCTATGTTAGGGTCAAATGTATGCCTGTCCAGGCGTCTGTGGGTGTTGAAATCTGCTTGTCAGTGTCCATGGACGTTCGGCGTTGACTACTATGATTTCCCATTGTAGCTCAATTGCAGAGATTCCATTACAGATTTTTCCAAAATTCTGTTAGCGATTTGGTAACAGAATTTCTAGTTTTAATCATTTAATAAATGATCAACAAAATTGATATCAGTAACAACACTATAACTAATTGATAGGTCTACCTTGTTACTTCTGTGAACTTTCATTATCCTCCCTCATGAAGGAGAGAAATTAGAAAATACCTTGAAGGTATGTGGGTTTTTGGTAACAGAATTTCAAGGCACAAGGCAACGTAAACATACAGAAGGCGGAAAAAAATGTTACTAAACTAAATATGTGTTGATTTGAATTGACAGCGGTCTTTACTTCAACATTGTAGTGTTTTGATCACAGGAGGTTGGTGGCACCTTTAATTAAAGAGAACAGGCTCGTGGTAGTGACTGGAGCGGAATAGCTGGAACAGTATCAAATATATCAAACGCATCGTTTCCCTGCGTTTGATGCAATTCTATATGCTCTGTTGCAGCCATTGATATGAGCCGGCCTCCCCTCAGCAGCCCCCACTGGTTTTGATGTACTTCTAATACCTTTTTACATTTTTTCCCCCTGCTCAATGTTTTCTAAGACCCCTTTTTTAAAATCGGTTTCACAAGAAGTCAAACTGATAACCAGTCATTTGACACCCAACTTCACATGTTAGTGCTCATGGGTCCTTTTACATTGAAAATGAACTTATGCCATATTTCTACTTAAGCTACATGGTAAGGAATTAATGATGTCCAAACACTATAATCACCTCTTTTACTGTGCCCTGTACTGTACTCTTTACTGTACTTAACTCGACTGTAATGTATCTGAAATATCTTACAGGAAACCACCAACCATTTAGGTTGCGATGTGACTGATACAACAAGCACTAAAGCTGGAACATCACAGGAGACACAGTTTCCCCATGTGAAGAGATCTCTTCAGCAAGGTGTGCAATTTTGCTCTGCATAATTTGAGATCCTGCCAGAATGTTCCTAGACATTTTATTTGAAAGTAATCCTGTCAGGCTTTCTGCCAGGGTAAGAGATCTGTAAAGCGGAGTCTATTGTTAAGATCAAGGATGAAATAATGAAAACATTCTGCCCTTTTCCTTAGTGTACTTGGTCAGCCACATGTAGTTCTTCTGTATTCTGTGACACAGTTGAATAGGATAGCAAATGCAGCTGCAGACATATCTCATGTTACATGATCTGGGGCTTGGGCGACAAAGATGTTGAGGCAATAGACACAAAAATAACTCTGTCAATGTGCTGTGGATTATGGAAAGCGGGTGTTGCTTTACCAAGCTCTGCTTGGAACGAGTTGGTTGGCATATTTTGTATAAGGCACGCTCAGACCAGTTTGGACTGTTTTCTGTCGGGAAGTGTTTTTGATAATCCTGCTAAAATGAATTTCCCAGCTCACTTCAACCTACACCTTTGAATAAATCATAAGTACCAAATGTAGCCTTTCACTTACAATACTCAGGGCTCTTTTGAAGTGTGTTCAGAAAGTATTCAGATCCCTTCACTTTTTCCACATTTTGTTACGTTACAGCCTTATTTTAAATTGTATTAAATCCCCCCTCAAACTACACACAATTCCCCATAATGACAAAGCAAAAACAGGTTTTTAGAAATTGTTGCAAATGTATATAAAAACAAAACCTGCAATATCACATTTACATGAGTATTCTTTACTCAGTACTTTGTTGAAGCACCTTTGGCAGCAGTTACAGCCTCGGGTGTTCTTGGGTATGACACTACAAGCTTGGCACACCTGTATTTGGGGAGTTAATTCCATTCTTCTCTGCAGATCCTCTCAAGCTCTGTCAGGTTAAATGGATAGCGTGGCTGCACAGCTATTTTCAGGTCTCTCCAGAGATGTTCGATCAGTTTCAAGTCCGGGCTCTGTCTGGGCCACTCAACGACATTCAGAGATTTGTCCTGAAGCCACTCCTGCGCTGTCTTAGCTGTGTGCTTTGGGTTGTTGTCCTGTTGGAAGGTGAACCTTTGCCCCAGTCTGAGGTCCTGAGCGCTCTGGAGCAGGTTTTCATCAAGGATCTCTACGTACTTTGCTCCATTCATCTTTCCCTCCATCCTGACAAGTCTCCCTGCTGCTGAAAAACATCCCCACAGCAGGATGCTGCCACCACCATGTGTCACCGTAGGGATGGATTGGCCAGGTGATGAGTTTTGCCTGGTTTCCTCCAGACGTGACACTTGGCATTCAGGCAAAAGTGTTCAATCTTTGTTTCATCAGACCAGAGAATCTTTTTTCTCATGGTCTGAGAGTCCTTTAGGTTCCTTTTGCCACACTCCAAGCGGGCTTTCATGTGCCTTTTACTGAGGAGTAGCATCCGTCTGGCCACTCTACCATAAAGGCCTGATTGGTGGAGTGCTGCAGAGATTGGTTGTCCTTCCGGAAAGTTCTCCCAATCTCCACAGAGGAACTCTGGAGCTCTGTCAGACTAACCATCGGGTTCTTGGTCACCTCCCTGACCAAGGCCCTTCTCCCCGATTGCTCAGTTTGGCCAGGCGGCCAGCTCTAGGAAGAGTCTTGGTGGTTCCAAACTTCTATTTAAGAATGGAGGCCACCATGTTCGTGGGGACCTTCAATTCTGCAGAATGTTTTTTGGTTCCCTTCCCCAGATCTGTGCCTCGACACAATCCTGTCTCGGAGCTCAAGGTACAATTCTTTTGACCTCGCAGCTTAATTTTTGCTCTGACATGCACATGTCAACTGTGGGACCTTTTTATATAGACAGGTGTGTGCCTTTCCAAATCATGTCCAATCAATTGAATTTACCACAGGTGGACTTCAAGTTGTAGAAACATCTCAAGGATGATCAATGGAAACCTAATGCACCTGAGCCAAATTTCGAGTCTCAAAGCAAAGGGTCTGAATACTTATGCAAATAAGGTATTTCTGTTTTTTATTTTTAATACATATGCAAAAAATGTCTCAACCAGTTTTGGCTTCGTCATTATGGGCTATTGTGTGTAGATTGATGACGCATAAACAGTAAAATAATCAAATTTAGAATAAGGCTGTAATGTATCAAAATGTGGAAAAAGTGAAGGTGTCTGAATACTTTCCGAATGCACTCTAAATGTACAATTTTTTTGTTTTCTTCGCCAACTATTTTGCCTTTGTTGATTTTGAGTGTACGTTTTCCCCAGTGTTTGACTGTGCCTACGCCCAGCTAGTCCTCCCCTGGTACAGCGTCCCTGAGCCCTGTGACAGTCAGCTCCTGCACCAGGTGCTGTGGAAGGAGTTTGACCAAGTCATCGATCAAGTCATCAGCAAAGGCAAAGACTTTGATGTCTGTGCTGCAAGTGTGGGCTGCATTCGCATCCTGACCCAGCACCTCCATAACGCCAAACAGTCTCATAGGTAATACAGCTCTCCTGCAGTCCCTAGTAGAATATCAATAGAAGCAATAGATTATCACCCATATCGAGTTGCCGTTCTACAGCTGTATCGCTTGCCTATACTGTTGATACTGTTGAAGTGGTTTATGTATATGTGATTGTTTTGGATAAATCATTAACATCCTCAGTTCTGAATTTCAAACTTAAAAACGAAAAAAGATTTAATGTGACCTAGGGTACTATGCAAGTTGTCACATGATGGAAGAATGGCCTGTATGAAGTATTGCGGTGATAGAATGTCTCGCTTATCAATGTGTTGTGCTATGTCCTGATATCATCAATCTAGGTATTGTTGCTCACTTTGTCATTATTCCAAATAGACAATTTTTATTAATTTTGTCTGTCTGTTTTGTTCTCTCTCTCTCTGTGTGTCAGAAAACCATTGTTCCGCTCTAGAGGAGAGGAGGTTGAAGTTCTCCGAGTGTTCTCTGAAGCACTGGTGCGAAACCTTTTACCCCAGTCCCTATGGGGACTGGCAGTCAGCCACTGTGCCTTAAATGAGATAGTTGCCTTAAAAGGTAAGCCCCACAATATAGGCCTATCAGTGCCTCATGTAATTCTCTCAGCACATTGCGGAAGTTTTGAAAAAATTAGCATGAAACCATTGTTTCTTATCATTCTATCATGATGAGTAAAGGATAGAGGTTAGAAATACTGCACATACTGTTACTAAACTGGGGCTCTCCTTAGAGGAAAGCTAATGTGTTGTTGAAACCTGCAGATAATGTAGAACACATTTCCCTGCACCTATGTGACAATAAAACATATATATATATATTTTTTATAATGGTCAGTGACTCTGATCACAGGAGCCAGTGAAATGGCTTGGATAATTGACATTTATGGCTTTGTAATGGTAAGGGATTTTACTGTTGTAGATAAAACATGTAACTTCTGTCTTCTGTAACCTTAATTGAGTCTCAATAATGTTCAGTGAAACTTGACCGTTAACACCATTTTTTTTAAACCTGGAAGATGTGGATACTGGAGGTGGCCATTGGTATAAAAGTGAAACAAGTTGGAAAGGTTCTCCGTAATGGTCTGTTATTCTGAGCCAAAGTGTGTCTGCTTTTTACCTATATATACTGAGCAAAAATAGAAACGCAACATGCAACAATTTCAAAGATTTTACTGAGTTACAGTTCATATAAGGAAATCAGTCAAATTAAAGAAATTCATTAGGGCCTAATTTATGGATTTCACTTGACTGAGAATACAGATATGCATCTGTTGGTCACAGATACCTTAAACAAAATGTAGGGACGTGGATCAGAAAACGAGTTCGTATCTGGTGTGACCATGCCGCCTCATGCAGCGTGACACATCCCCTTCACATAGAGTTGATCAGGCTTTTGATTGTGGCCTGTGGAATGTTGTTCTCTTCAATGGCTGTGCAAAGTTGCTTGGTATTGGCGGGAACTGGAACACACTGTTGTACACCGTGATCCAGAGCATCCACAACATTCTCAATGACAGACATGTCTGGTGAGTATGCAGGCCATGAAAGAACTGAGACATTTTCAGCTTCCAGAAATGATGTACAGATCCTAGCGACATGGGGCCGTGCGTTATCATTCTGAAACATGAGGTGATGGTGGCGGATGAATGGCACGACAATTGGCCTCAGGATCTCGTCATGACATCTCTGGATTTAAATTGCCATCGATAAAATGCAATTGTGTTCATTGTCTGTAACTTATGCCTGCCCATACCTTAATCCCACTGCCACCATTGGGCACTCTTTTCACAATGTTGACATCAGCAAACCGCTCACCCACACGATGCCATACTAGTAGTTTGCAGTTGTGAATCCAGATGGACGTATTGCCAAATTCTCTAAAACAATGTTTGATGCGGCTTATGTTAAGAAATGTACATTTAATTCTCTGGCAACAGCTCTATTGGACATTCCTCCAGTCAGTATGCCAATTGCATGCTCCCCTAATTTGAGACATCTGTCATTTGTTCCTTTTGCTTATTTTCGGAATAACTGTAAGATGTAAATATTGTGTCGTTCCTGGAAGCTGTTGCCATAGGTATCTTTTGGTTATCACTATGTGAGACAACTGCACATTTAGAATGGCCTTTTATTGTCCCAAGCACAAGGTGCATCTGTGTAATTACCATTCTGTTTAATCAGCTTCTCGAAATGCCACACCAGTCAGGTGGATTGATTATCTTAGCAAGGAGAAATGCTCACTAACAGGGATGTAAACTAATTTGTGCACAAGATTTAAGAGAAATAAGCTTCCCAAATTAGATATTTGATTTCAGCTCATGAAACATGGGGCAGTTTATACTTTTGTTTAGTATTTATTGAACATGGTTTTGTCCCACTACTATGTGGTTTTACTCTGTAGTAGGTATCCCATCACATTGACTTTGTCATCCATGCCCTCAGTACTGGACCTGCTGGTGCGTTGGCTCTCAGACCCTGACAACCTCAACCAGCTGGTGGTGAGTCAGCTGGATGGAGCGACCCGTAAAAGCTCTGTGGCGGAGCTGTGTGAGTCCCACTCTGACAGGGCCTCTCCAGCATCCCTGGAGAGCCAGGCCAGTGGAGCGTGAGTGGACCTTTTCCTATCAGGCTGCCTCTCTTGTCTTTAATAAACACACTTCAGTGCTGCAAGGGTGCAGAGAACACAGAAAGAAATTGTGCTTTGGTTTTGTTTGGTGGCCTTTTTAGGACTCAGGAAGAAACAGAGGATGCGCAAACCAGTGACAGCAAGTCCAAAAAGAAAGGTTAGGGTATTTGTGTATTTGAAACCATCACTAGGCTAATTAAAATGTCCAGTTTATTCTGTGTGTTTTCTTTCGCTTGCCTTAAAGTTATCACAGTTTGCAGTCAACTTGTGACATAGAAAAGGGCAATGAAAAAGGTTGACACTTAGCTAATCGGATATGGGTGTTTTTCCAGCTAACAAATTGAAGGAAGGCTGGTCTAAATTCCTTGACAAGATGAGATTGAAGAATGCTAAAAGGGAGAAGATGAAGAAAAGGGAGCAGGCGTTGGTTGTCACGGCCATGTCTATCCAGGGTCTTCCATCAAACGAAACTGCTGAAAGTGCTGAAGACAGTGCATACGTACAGACAGTACATGTTTTGCCATCTATCCAATAGAAGATTATTTCATATTATTTCTGAATGTCCTCTCTCCTCCCCAAACATTGTTCTATTTATAGTCTGGTAACATTAAGTATCAAACTGATGATGAAATATAACACTGCTGACATTTTTATTTTGTCATTGGCTTGTTTCACCAGGAGGACAGTGATCTGGAGAGCTACTGGAACAGTGTACAAGAGGATATGATGGAATTCAATCTGTCGTATGAGCTGTGGCGGGTTGGTCACTGGGCTGTCAGCGTCCCTTGTGTAAGTCACTAATCGCACACAAGTCACTTTGGAATGCTTTGAATGCAACTACTGTTAGTTATGAAACTGAGCTGTGTGAAGACATGTCCTTGGCCGTTCTGTTACCTGTTTGTGCCAGAATGGTGTGTAAAGTAAGATGTTACTGTCTGTAGGTGGAGAGGGAAAACGAGGAACTGTGTTTTACACTTCACCTGGAGGAGAGGGACAACCCTGAAAACCTTCACTGGAACGTGAGGAAGACCCAAACAGACATCATCCACTTCCGCAACCTATGGCAGGTTAGGGAATTATGAAGAGGGATATTGTATTGTTGCTATTGTGTTGCACAAGGTACCATTTCACTATGTAACCTCATGGCCAATGAAATGATGTAAAGCCGCTATGCTGTTTGGTATTGAATTCATTCAGTGTAAAAGGTTTTTGAGAAATGAGACCAATGGTAACTTCCTTATTTTGTTGGGTCTCAAGATGACAAAACCACAGCACTGTTGTCAAAACAGACCACTGCAGGACTTGTGAATGTCACAGATACCGTACTGTTTAATTTATCTCTGACATCGTATGGATGTTGCACAATTAGATACAACCAATGCTAATAGTCTGAGTGTATGGTCTCTTCTGACACTGGTCTCCCTTTTGCATCCTCAATATGGGTCCAGATTTACATTTGAGTCATTTAGCAGACGCTCTTATCTACAGATCATACAATTGATATTTTATTATAATTTTTCCCTTGTTTGGATTGTTTGTTTTAGGACTCTGCTACTTTACCCTCCCTATCCGTGTTAGAAGAGAGCACTGTGGTGAACATCAATGAGGATTTTAAAGAAGCCAAAAAGTCCATCAAGCACTTCTTACAGGTACACTGGCATACTTCAGGCATGAGCATAAATGAACACAGATAGGTGATCTGATATGATAAAAATACATGTCCTCTCCAGGAGCTGGTGTCTGATGATCTAGTGGGCCACACTCAGCCAGTGTTTCAGTTTCTGTGTCCTCTGGACAAGCTGCTGGTTGAAGAGGATCATGTGGGGGAGGTGTGGGGCCTCTTCAGTGGCCTGGCCTACTTCCTGACTCCGGGCCAAGAGGAAGATGAGGTAGGCATTTTAACAACCTGTTGAGCAAGGCCTGCCAGCCAGGTCGTCTTGTATCATGTCAGTGTCACCACAAATGGCAAATGATGCCCTCTGCTGGTGGATTAATAAACCAAACCAGTTGTGAGTCTCTAGCAGTCAGTCAGTATTTGTGATAGTGTTTCAATGCACAACTTTCAAAGACATTTGAAAGTAAGTATTTGGGTATTTATATATATTTTTTAAACTAAATACCTGGCCTCCTAAGGCACTGCATCGCGGTGCTAGAGGTGTCACTACAGACCCGGGTTCGATCCCAGGCTGTGTTGCAGCTAGCCGCAACTTTGGTCGCCAGCTGTACAGTGTTTCATCCTACACATTTGTGCGGCTGGCTTCCGGGTTAAGCAAGCAGTGTGTCAAGAAGCAGTGCGGCTTGACAGGGTTGTTTTTTGGACAATGCATGGCTCTATACCTTCGCCTCTCCCGAGTCCGTATAGGAGTTGCAGCGATGAGACAAGACTAACTACCAATTGAATACCACGAAATTGGGAAGAAAAAAGGGGTAAAAAGTTTAAGAAAAACAAAATACCCTGTATTTTCAAATAATCTCATGCATTTGAAAGCAGGTCTGTTTGGTATTTGAAATAATGTATTTGGAAATATTTTCTAATAGTAGGCTTTTTATGGGAAATTATTAGAAAATACTTCAAAACACCTCGAACAGAAGTAGTAGCTAGTTGATTTGGGCCACATTATTTAAACATACTCATACCAAAAACAAGAATTTTAATAATCAAATGTACATGTATGTGAACCCAGGTCTGCAATGCACATTGAATTTTTCAGGACAAGCACAACAGCCTTGGAAGAGGGCCCAAACCAGATGATTCCAACACAACGGAGGCTGCAGACCCAACTGCAACTGAGAACCTGGATGGCGATACAAGGGATGACCTGGCCCGGGGCCCATGTATCATCATCTCCCAATGTGATCAGGATTCTCCTCCAGAACCCAGTTCCATTGAGTGCTGCAGAGATGACGAAACCGAACCAATAGAGAAATCTGACATTTTGATTAATGCAGACAAAACCGAGGAATCTGAGAACCCCATAACTTCTCACCTAAAAATGTCAATCAAAAGGCTATCTAGATCAGAGGAGTGTCTGGCCCAAACAAAATCAGACACCCCTGAAGACCAGACTGACTCTTTCTGTAGACTGCGACGTTCCAGTGAAAATGGAAGCTCGCAATTTGACCTCCCTGGCAGTCCAACACATCCTTTTGGTGGAAAGTCGAATAAAAAGGAGAAACTCACTTTCAAAATGTCAGGAGGGATGCCCAAGAGTAAAGGAAATGAAATGGGGAGTCAGCCAAAATTAGAAGACTCACCGTGTTTGAAAAAGGAACAATCCAGCTGGGAGCAAATGGAAGCAACCAAAGCCCTTTTTGATTTGTTGAAAGCAATATCTGGTTAGTTCTAACTTCCTAATTTGTTTGAAATTGTATACTGGGTTTGAGTCCAGGCTCTGTTGCAGCAGACCGCGACTGGGAGACCCATGGGATGGCGCACAATTGGCCCAGCGTTGTCCTGGTTAGGAGAGGGTTTGGCCGGCAGGGATGTCCTTGTCCCATCGCGCACTAGCGACTCCTGTGGCGGGCCGGGCGCAGTGCACGCTGACACGGTTGCCAGGTGCACTGTTTCCTCAGACACATTGGTGAGGCTGGCATCTGGGTTAAGTTGTGTTTCGGAGGACGCACGGCTCTCGACCTTCGCCTCTCCCGAGTCCACACAGGAGTTGCAGCGATGAGACAAGACTAACTACCAATTGGATATCATAAAATTGGGGAGAATTTTTTTTACATTTTTTAAAATAAAAAATGGTATACTGAACAAAAATATAAATACAAAAATATAAGTGCAACATGTAGTGTTGGTTTCATGAGCTGAAATAAATGCTCCCAGAAATTTTCCATATGCACAAAAAGGTTATTTTTCTCTCAAATTTGTTTACATTCCTGTTTGAATATTTCTCCTTTGCCAAGATAATCAATCCACCTGACAGGTGTGGCATTTTAAGATGCTGATTAAATAGTATGGTCATTACACAGGTGCCCCTTGTGAGAGGACAATAAAAGGCCACTTTAAAATGTGCCGTTTCGTCACACAACACAGTGCCACAGATGTCAACATTTTTGAGGGAGTGAGCAATTGGCATGCTGACTGCAGGAATGTCCACCAGAGCTGTTGCCAGAGAATTTAATGTTAACTTCTCTACCATAAGCTGCCTCCAATGGCACTTTAGAGAATTTGGCAGTACGTCTAAGCGGCCGCACAACCGAAGACCACTTGTAATCACACCAGCCCAGGACCTCCACATCTGCCTTTTTCACCTGAGGGATAGTCTGAGACCAGCCACCCAGACAGCTGATGAAACTGTAGTTTTGCACAACTGAAGAAATTCTGCACAAACTGTCTGAAACGTCTCGGGGAAGCTCATCTGCGTGCTTGTCGTCCTCACCAGGGTCTTTTTGACTGCAGTTCAGTATCGTAACTGACTTCAGGGGGCAAATACTCACCTTCGAATGGCCACTGGCAAGCTGGAGAAGTGTGCTCTTCACAGATGAATCCTGGTTTCAACTGTACCGGGCAGATGGTAGGCAACATGTATTGTGTTGTGTGGGTGTGTTTGCTGATGTCAACGTTGTGAACAGAGTGCCTCATGGTGGCGGTGGGGTTATGGTATGTGCATGCATATGCTTCAGACAATGAACACAATTAGCATTTTATCAATGATGATTTGAAAACACAGAGATACCGTGATTAGATCCTGAGGCCCATTGTCGTGCCATTCATCCGCCGCCATCACCTCATGTTTCAGCATGATAATGAATGGCCCCATGTTGCAAGGATCTGTACATAATTCCTGGAGGCTGAAAATGTCCCAGTCCTTCTATGGCCAGCATACTCACCAGACGTGTCACCCATTCTGTATGTTTGGGACGCTCTGAATCGACTTGTATGACAGTGTTTTCCAGTTTCCGCCAATATCCAGCGACGACACACAGCCATTGAAGAGGAGTGGGACAACATATGTGAAGGAGATGTGTCGTACTGCATGAGGCAAATGTTGGTCACACCAGATACTGACTGGGTTTCTGATCCACACCCCTATTTAAAACAAAACAAAAAGTAAATGGTGTCTGTGACCAACAGATGCATATCTGTATTCCCAGTCATGTAAAATCCATAGATTAGGGCCTAATGAATTTATTTCAATTGACTAATTTCTTATATGAACTGTAACTCAGTAAAAGGAAAAATATTGTTGCATGTTGCGTTTATATTTTTGTTCAATGTCATTTTATATGTTTATATTTTAATTACGGTAGTCACCTTTTGATGGTTATGAATATTAATTACATTTAATAGTGTGTAATAATCAGCACCCTACTTTGCCCTCCAGGCAATTCCATCCTTCTGAACATATTTGATGCGATTCTGAAACCCGTCATGCCGATATTGAAAAAGTAAGAACTGTGAAATATTCTCCCATTTTTCCACTGCAGTCCTGGTTTGTCATACTGACAGAGTAATAGGATGATCTACATTTGTCCTTTTGAGAATCCCAGCATGACGTTTTATAATATTCTCTAGGAAAGTGAACAGCTTCTTGAATAATATGAACCCAACGGAAGCACAGATTGCCTCCTATATCGACAATCTGCGTGAGAAACAGTGGCCCGGGGGCTTGCCGGAGGTGACATGCCCTATACCCCATCGCAGCAGTGAGGAGAAGCATGAAACCAAAGACCGAGCTCACCACCTCATCAATGCCAGATGTATGTGATACACACAGTGGTTTTTGTCCCCTCTATCTAAATGTTTGGAATTCTGCTTTTCATGCTTGGACAGAAATTCGAGAAGTTTGTCACAGTTCACTAACAACATGTTCTCATTTTAGATTCAAACTATTTAATCTTGAAGAAGACCGATATGGAGTCAGCATTTAAGCTCTTCCAGGACTGTGAAGAAAACAAGAAGCTGGTCTATGTGCGTATCTAGCCTCTTGAGTTTCTGTAGAGAGCACTGGAAGAGAGAACTCTGGCGTCAAGATCCTAATGTCCTCTCATCAATGTTGCAGTTCTGTCTCTCTATATTTGATATCTGTCAAATGTTCTAAAAATATACAGTACCAGTCAAATTTTTAGACACCTACTCATTCCAGGGTTTTTCTTTTCTTTTTACTATTTTCTACACTGTAGAATAGTAGGGAAGACATCAAAACTATGAAATTACACATGTGGAATCATGTAGTAACCAAAAAAGTGTTAAACAAATCAAAATATATTTTAGATTCTTCAAAGTAGCATTGATGACAGCTTTGTACACTCTTGGCATTCTCTCAAATAGCTTCACCTGGAATTCTTTTCCAACAGTCTTGAAGCAGTTCCCACACATGCTGAGCACTTGTTGGCTGCTTTTCCTTCACTCTGTGGTCCCAACTCATCCCAAACCATCTAAATTGGGTTGAGGTCGGGTGATTGTGGAGGCCAGGTCATCTGATGCAGCACTCCATCACTCTCCTTGGTCAAATAGCCCTTACACAGCCTGGAGCTGTGTTTTGGATCATTGTCCTGTTGAAAAACAAATGATAGTCCCACTAAGCGCAAACTAGATGGGATGGCGTATCGCTGCAGAATGCTGTGGTAGCCATGCTGGTTAAGTATGCCTTGAATTTTAAATGAATTACATGCAGTGTCATCAGCAAAGCACCATCACACCACCTCCTCCATGCTTCACGACGGTAACCACATATGCGGAGATCATCCGTTCACCTACTCTACATCTCACAAAGAACCAAAAATCTCAAATTTGGACAGATTTCCACCGGTCTAATGTCCATTGCTCGTGTTTCTTGGCTCAAACAATTCTCTTCTTACTGGTGTCCTTCAGTAGTGGTTTCTTTGCAGCAATTCGACCACAAAGGCCTGATTTCACAGTCTCCTCTGAACAGTTGATGTTGAGATGTCTATTACTTGAACTCTGAGTAATTTATTTGGGCTGCAATCTGAGGTGCAGTTAACTCCTCTAATGAATGTATTCTCTGCAGCAGAGGTAACTCGGGGTTTTCCTTTCCCGTGGCGGTCCTTTGAGAGACAGTTTCATCATAGCGCTTGATGGTTTTTGCGACTGCATTTGAAGAAACATTCAAAGTTCTTGAAATTTTCCGTATTGACTGACCTTTGTCTTAAAGTACTGCCATTTGTCTTTGCTTATTTGAGCTGTTCTTGCCATAATATGGACTTGGTCTTTTACCAAATAGGGCTATCTTCTGTATACCACCTCTACCATGACACAACACAACTGATTGGCTCAAATGCATTATAGGAAGGAAAATTCCACAAATGAACTTTTAACAAGGCACACCTGTTAATTGAAATGCATTCCAGGTTGAGAGAATGCCAAAAGTGTGCAAAGATGTCATCGAGGCAAAGGTTGGCTACTTTATAAAATATATTTTGATTTGTTTAACACTTTTTTTTCGATTACTACATGATTCCATGTGTGTTATTTCATAGTTTTGACGTCTTCACTATAATTCTATAATGTAAGAAAAACCCTTGAATGAGTGGGTGTGTCCAAACTTTTGACTGGTACTGTATGTCTAGACTTTCTTGTACAGTTATGTTGATTCACCTTTTGCTTCTCTTTCTTTTCAATAGATGCTGCTTTCATTCCTATTGAGAGAGCTTCTGCCAGGTGAGGATGCCCTTAATGTGAGTGCCATAACCCTGCAGAAAGTGAACACCAACTAACTAATTTTTAGATGTTCTCAGGTGAATCATGCTTTTTAAATGAGCTTTAGTTCAGTGAACTTTCGTTCTGATGTTTTAGAAAATGTTCATATTTATTTGATTGGTTGTCAGGCCTTACAACAGTCCCATTTAGTAGCATTTAATCCATATGTCTACACTTGATTGGAGTATTATAATGAATACATGTTATGATACATTTCCAGGAAAACATATTTTACCTCATGCATTAAACATGCTGTGAATCATGCCTATTATTTAAAATGTGTCATATGTTGACTATGAAATAAGTTGATCTTGATATGTATTTAGCAACATGGGCAAATTATGAGTGGTATAAAAATGTGTGGTTATTCAAGTTCAAGTGTCCTTTACCAGTGTAGAAAATGTAAATATTTGCTATCGAGATGGTAACAATGTACTCCCATTGTCAAACTCAGAGGGACCATAAATGCACTTTAATTTCGAAAAACTTTACTGGTAGGGACAAACAGAGCACTGTGACTAAAATGTTAAAGTTTTGTCCAAAACATTTATAATCACGTTCAGAGTTGATGGGGAGATGTGTTAAATGATCAGAATCATTTGACTGAAGTTGTTCATATTGTGTTTGGTTTGGAGAATAGCCAGTAATTACACATGCGATCTAGGTTTTACCATGACTTCCGAAGCAACTGAATGTGATGTTTTCAGTGTTGATGTGCCTTCTTAATAAAGTCATTTACATTTTTCTTGCTTTTTTGACATATGCCTGTTATGCTTTCATTTTTAAAATGTAAATAGGCAAGTCAGTTAAGAACAAATTCTTATTTACAATGACAGCCTAGGAACAGTGGGTTAACTGCCTTGTTCAGGGGCAGAACGACAGATTTTTACCTTGTCAGCTCTGGGATTTGATCTAGCAACCTTTCAGTTACTGACACAACGCTCTAACCACTAGGCTACTGCTGCCCCTTTAGATTGTATGGGAAGTATATTCTGTCTTCTGAATATGGATTCATCCAGTCCAATGGGATTACTGAGTTTTAACTGTCTTTCTCTATGTTGATCATTATTAAAGTGGCAATATGTCACTTTTTGGGCGACCTGACTAAATTTACATAGAAATGTGAGCTATAGATTTATCATTCTACTTGAAAGCGAAACGATTTCGGCATAGTGCAGTTTTAAGAGATTAACGACTAATTTGGATTTTGTAGCTGTGCTTAAGGATACCCAAGATAATCAATGCTGGTGGGAGGAGCCATTATCAACAGAGAAATGCAGAAAACCGTGTACACCTCAAATCCGACACCAGTAGACCATCCCCTCACCCGCTCTGTTAGCATTGAATAAATCAATGCTAAAAAACAAAGCACCATGGGAAGACAACATTGACAGCACACTCATCAAACAAGCACCTGATGAATACCTGCACCTCCTTTCCAACCTCTTCACAGAATGTCTCACGGAAGGCTACTTTCCCCTACCGTGGAAATCTGCAGTTGTTACAATGATCCACAAACCTGGCAAAGACCCATACAACGTCACAAGTTATAGACCAATCAGCCTCCTCAGTCATGTCGGGAAGCTGTTTGAGAGAGTAATCACCCAAAGACTGAGCGGCCACACCGAGGAAATGGGCCTCCTTGGAATCCACCAAGCTGGCTTCAGGAAAGCAAGATCAACCACCGATAAAATTCTAAGACTGTCAGAGGACATCCTTCGGAACTTCAAGAAAAAAGAACTTACCCTGGCGGTTTTCTTTGACATAGAGAAAGCATTTGACAAGATGTGGCACAATGGACTGTGTTACTGGCTCGCAGACTCCAATCTCAAACTACCGCTCTCCATCAGAAACATCATCACCAGCTTTCTCCATAACCGTACAATTAAAGTGAAGGTCTCCACAGCAATATCCTCACCTTTCACCCTGGAGGCAGGTGTCCCACAGGGGGCAGTTCTAAGCCCGCTACTCTTTCTACTCTACATATCAGATATCTACTACCATCCACCCACCATAGGTCAAGTCTCACAGTTTGCCGATGACCTCTGCTACTGGTCCAGCTCCAAATGTCCTCAACTTGCTGCAAAAAAACTCCAGAAGTCTATTGAAAGGATCGAGTCGTGGTCTAACATGTGGGGAGTAAAATTGAACCCACAAAAGACCCAATGTGTCCTCTTCACAAGAAGCACCAGCAAAAAAACAGGAAACCCATAGATCTCAAACTCTACGGTGAAACAATAAAAGTAGAAAAAGAAGCAAAATTCCTTGGAGTCACCTTCCAGAAGAACATGCACTGGACAATCCATATAGCGAACCTAGAGAGAGAGAGGGACGAAAAAGACTAAACCACCTAAAAACGCTGTGCGGAAGAAAATATGGAGCCTCACCTCAGACAGTGATGAAAGTCTACATCAGCTACATCCGACCCCTCTTTGAATACGCCCTGCCAGCCTGGATAATAGCTTCACCTCAGACAGTGCTGAAAGTCTACATCAGCTACATCCGATCCCTCTTTGAATACGCCCTGCCAGCCTGGATAACAGCTTCACCGCAGCAGATGAATCGGCTACAGATAGTCCTAAACATGGCAATAAAAATGGCTTACAGACTACCAAGATACATCAGCAACCACAATGTTAACAGCATATCTGGACTGACATCAATAAACATTAGACAGTCAATCATTGGCCAGAAGTTCATCAACAGAGCCATTCACAACACATCATTGAAGGAAGCCGTGGGACAGGCCAAATGGACCACAGATACACCCATGTCCATAATGCTGAAACTGACCTAGAAGAGGGGAAGAAAAAAGAAAAGAAAAAAAATATATATCTATATCACATCAACAAAAAAATAATAATTTGTGTGTGTATGAACATGTGTAGATATATGTGAATGCACTCCTTTAGCGCCCCCACCCCTCTCCCCATGCACAGTTGTGAGCTATAATTTTAATTATGTTTTTTTATCCCTTATTTTTTACTTATTTTATTTTAGATATTTTTTATTTTTTTACTTTTATTTTTAAAGCAAAACACCACGAACTCATGTCGGGGAAAGCAAAAAGGCGAAACTGACCACACCCTCCTTCCTTGCTCCTGGCCTGCCCTGCCTCTTCCACCAATCCAATTGTTTCTTATGGACAGAAAAGAGTAGAGGCTCTGAGCTGTCCGATCAGGTCCATTGTCTACTTACTTACTGGAATGGAATTCTTGGAACTGAGTCAAATGTGGTTTTCATGTTTGTTTTTGATAACTTTCCAATTATTCCATTCAATTCCAGCAATTACAATGAGCCCATTCGCCTATCAAATTCTATTAGTCACATACACATGTTAAGCAGATATTATTGCGGATGTAGCGAAATGCTTGTGTTTCTAGCCCAAACAGTGCAGTAATTTCTGTAACTATATCCTATAGTTCTTTTTTGAATGAGCATGTATATGAAAATAATTATATATTCTTGATTTGATAGCATGTATTGTTGAGCTCAGTGATTTTGCTCAGCTCAAAGTAACACGTTTTTAGCGTTCCTCTGCTCTGCTGAATGCTCTTGCCTGCAATGCTATTCTTCAGTTTCACTCCAACACATTAGGTGGCAGCATTGTTGGTGGCGCGCTCACCAGTGAGTGTTTCGGGTTAATTCAAAATGGCTGCGCCCTGAGCATTAGTTGAAGGTGTCTGCTTTGAGCATTGAATAACGGGAAGGTACGGTAAAGGGGACTTTTTTTTCTTTCTTACATCTGTGTCTGCTAGCTAGCTTAGTCTTTGCAGTTTGTCATCTTATTTTAACGTGTATACATACTATTTATCTAACGTTAGCCAGCAAACGATAGCTCCTATTCTGCAATGTAACTAGCAAAAAGAGGATATTAGCTAAATATTGTGTGCGTCTTTGCACTGATGCTCAAACTGTTTTGTAATCACCTTTTCTATGGTTGGTGTCATGTGCCGGCCATGAATTAGCAGGACCACAGTGTTTCAATTGTTTTGACGAGTAGTTATGTGCATGGTTTGTCAATAATAAAATAAAACACACTTTACAGACGTCAAATCTTCAGAGTGACGTCACTCGAACTCTCCAGTACAGCAATGTACTAGTTATGTCTTCCGTCTATGAAGAGCTGAAGGGAATACAGAATGGCATTTGCACAAGAACGAACCACCTCTCCCGTCTCAGTAACTGTCCTCGTCTTCTTTCCTTCATTCTGCACTCATCTGATAACACTGGCAATGGTGGATGTGTATTGGGAATGAGCTTTTCTCTGCTTCCATGCACATTCTCATCAGTGTATATGAGGCAAAGGAGACGAGGAAGCCTGCGGTGTTTCCATTAGTTAGAATCCGTTACAAAACATTTGGTCTGTTAAATCGTTTACCATTTTAGGGAGCAAACGAAACGGGGAGGGACCTACCTGAATTTGTCCTATAGAAACGTATTTGCTAAAGGTTTTCCGTTTGGAGTAAACTGTTTCAAGTGAAAAACATTTTGCAACAGAATCCGGCTAATGAATACACTCATAATGTGCACCCCTATTTATAATATTAGGTCTGAACAGGACCCCATGGGCTTGTTCATGTAATTGAAACAACATGCACAGCGCTGCAGATGTCAACTGGAGCTGCCCCTGAGGCCTCATTTTATAACCGCTGAGTACATTTCGCACTAAACTTCTGCGTGCACCTTTTCAGAAAAGTCTGCGCACCTACCAAAATATTGAGGTTTATTAACTTGGTGCACGCCATTCATACGCATGTTTCCCGTAATAAACCAGTCATGTTGTAAAACTGTGCGTGGAAACAAGCATTGATACTCCACCTTTTATGGTGACAACGGCTTTATTTGCTGTATAATTTGGAACTATTGGCGTTATGCCATGACACGCAAAATACGAATGAAATGTTTCCGGGACCTTCACATTTTGTTGTGGTACAGCTTGCATAACATTTTATTTCGTCCATGTACACCCAATACCCCTCTTTTCAAAAATGTTCAAGCTCTGTTAAATTGGTGGTTGTTCATTGCTAGACTACAATTTTCAGGTCTTGCTATAGATTTTCATGTAGGTTATAAGTCAATTGTTCACTGTCTTCTTGGTAATCAACTCCATTGTAGATCTTGTGTTTTAGGTTACTGTCTTGCTGTAACATTAATTAATCTCCCAGTGTCTGGTGGAAAGCAGACTGAACCAGGTTTTCCTCTAGGTTTTTGCCTGTACTTAGCTCCATTCAGTTTATTTTTTTTTATCCTGAAAAACTTCCCTGTCCTTAACAATTACAATCATACCCATAACATGATGCAGCCACCACTATGCTTGAAAATATAGAGTGGCACTCAGTAATGTGTTTTATTGGATTTGCCCCAAACATACAACTTTGTATTCAGGACAAAAGTGTGAATTGCTTTGCCACATCTTTTGCAGTGCCTTGTTACAAACAGGATGCATTTTCTGGATTAAAAAAAATGATGTACAGGCTTCCTCCTCTTCACTCTGTCAATTAGTATTGTGGAGTAACTACAATGTTGTTGATCCATCCTCAGGTTAAAAATATCACAGCCATTTAAGTTCTAACTGTTTTAATCATCATTGGCCTCATGTTGAAATCCCTGAGCGGTTTCCTTCCTCTTCGGCAACTGAGTTGGGAAGGACGCCTTTGTCTTTGTTGTGACTGGGTGTATTGATGCACTTTCCAAAGTGTAATTTAATAACTTCACCATGCTCAAAGGGATATTCAATGTCTGCTTTTTATTTTATTTTCACCCAACTACCAATAGGTGCAAGTCTTTGATAGGCATTGGAAAACCTCCCAGGTCTTTTTGGTTGAATCGGTTTTAAATTCACTGCTTGACTGAGGGTCTCGACAGAGAATTGTATGTGTGGGGTACAACAATTTTAGGTAGTCGTAAAAAAAAATATCATGTTAAACACTTGAGTACATGCAACTTGTTAAGTACATTTTTATTCCTGAACTTATTTACGCTTGCCATTACAAAGCGTTTGAAAACTTATTGACTTAAGACATTTCCACTTTCTGTGTGTGTGTGTGTGTGTGTGTGTGTGTGTGAGATTCTTTATCAGTAATTTATGCTGTATCTGGATGAGGACTTTCTCTTTCAGACACTGACAATGGACCTGAATTAGAGGTCGACCAGTTATGATTTTTCATCACCGATTATTGGAGGACCAAAAAAAGCCGATACCGATTTAATCAGACGATTTAAAAATGTGTAATAATGACAATTACAACAATACTGAATGAACACTAATTTGAATTTAATATAATGCGTCAATAAAATCAATTTAGCCTCAAATAAATAATGAAACGTGTTCAATTTGGTTTAAATAATGCAAAAACAAAGTGTTGGAGAAGAAAGTAAAAGTTTAATGCCAGCTAGCAACTTACCTTGTCTTACAGCATTCCTGTAACAGGCAGGCTCCTCGTGAGGCAGGTGGTTAGAGCGTTGGACTAGTTAACTGTAAGTTTGCAAGATTGAATCCCCGAGCTGACAAGGTAAAAATCTGTTCTGCCCCTGAACGAGGCAGTTAACCCACCGTTCCTAGGCCGTCATTGAAAATAAAAATGTGTTCTTAACTGACTTGCCTAGTTAAATAAAGATTAAATAATGGTAGAAAAATGTGTCAAATCGGTGTCCAAAAATACAGATTTCCGATTTGTAATAACTTGAAATTGGCCCCAATTAATCGGCCATTCTGATTAATCAGTCGACCTCTACTATGCATTCATGCAGGTAGCGTTATCCTGGCATCCGTCAAACCCAGGTTCATCTATCTGACTGTCAGATGGTGAAGAGTGATTCTTCACTCCAGAGAACGCGTTTCCACTGCTCCAGAGTCCAATGGTGGCATGCTTTTTACCGCCCCAGCCGATGCTTGGCATTGCTCATGGTAATTTTATGCCTGTGTGCAAGTGCGGCTGCTCGACTATGGAAACCAATTTCATGAAGTTCATGACGAACAGTTCTTGTATTAACGTTACTTCCAGAGGCAGTAACGTTACTTCCAGAGGCAGTTTGGAACTCGGTGGTGAGTGTTGCAACCGAGGACAGACGTTTTTACGCACTGCACGCTTCAGCACTCGGCGGTCCCGTTCTGTGAGCTTCTGAGGCCTACCACTTCGCGGCTGAGCCGTTGTTGCGCTTAGACGTTTCCACTTCAATAACAGCACTTACAGTTGAAAGTCATTGAGCTCTTCAGTAAAGCCATTCTACTGCCAATGTTTGTCTATGGAGTTTGCATGGCTGTATGCTCGATTTGATATACGTCAGCAATGGGTGCGGTTGAATCCACTAATTTTGAACGGATGTCCACATACTTCGGTGTGTGAGATTTATATATATATATATATATATATATATATATATATATATATATAAAAAGTGTTTTTGTTCAGTATAGATCAGCTGTTAAATTCAACTGTATATCGGTATTATAAACTGCTGCCTATGATAGTAAATATAGGCTAGACTTATTTACTAGGCTACTAGGGTCCAATTAAATGAGATGCACATGGTCATTTGTTGAAGGTTCATATTCCCAAAGAAGCCATAGCCTATCACAACCAGAAAAGGTGAGGAATATATTCTGCAATGGTTATGAAAATGAAAGGAAAAAGATTCCTATGTCAAATTATTTAGAATTTTTGCTCTTCTCACTAGTGGAATATTGCTGCGTTCTGTTTGTTTTTTGTATGAATAAGCTTTTATAACCCCATTTTTGCACAAAATACTTACTTTCCAGCCTGCAATACAATATTTCAACCACTAGCAGATGTGAGTACGCATGGTCTAAAGTTTGCTGTGAGGTGAACACATTCTTACGTCAAGTAAAATATGTATAAATGCCAACTTTTGCATGAACTGGCGCGCACACCTTTTGGGGTATATTTGTACTTAAGCATGGTTTTATAAATGAGGCCCCTGGAAATGATCAGAGCCCCGTTTCTAGCCAGTCTTAGCAGCAGCTGCCTGACATGATCACTATTTTGAGATTTCAGCTTTATCAATATTACGTTTGGGCTTGGTAGAATGATCTACTGTATAGCCTTGTCTAGACATGGTCAGTGAGCATTTTGTGAGCATTTCTCCAAGACTTTACTTATTGAGTTCTTTGTCTGGCAAATCTGATGGCTGAATGGTAAATAACATCTAGCCCCTCGAGAGCACCCTTACCTGCCGATCTATAAATGATGTCTCTGTAATCTAGCATGGGTAGGATGGTCATCTGAATCAGGGTTAGTTTGGCAGCTGGGGTCAAAAAGGAGCAATTACGATAGAGGAAACCAAGCCTAGATTTAACTTTAGCCTGCAGCTTTGATATGTGCTGAAAGCAGGACAGTGCACCGTCTTGCCGTACTTGTATGAGCTGACTACCTCAAGCTCTCAACCCTCAGAGGTAGTAATAACACCTGTGGGAAGAGGAGCATTCTTCTTTCCAAACCACATAACCTTTGTTTTGGAGGTGTTTCGAACAAGGTTAAGGGTAGAGAATGCTTGTTGGACACTAAGAAAGCTTTGTTGCAAAGCAGGCAGGCAGTGACTGAGACAACAGATTTTCTGACTTTATACACTGCACTCTTTGAGAGAGGTAGTTAGCAAACCAGGCCAAAGACCCCTCAGAGACACCAATACTCCTTCACCGGCCCGCAAGTCTATCGTATCAAAAGCTTTGGCCAAGTCCATAAAAATAGCTGCACAATATTGCCTAGAAGGGCAATGGTGACATCATTGACGACCTTTAAGGTTGCAGTGACACATCCACAACCTGAGCGGGAACCAGATTGCATACCAGAGAGATTACCAGAGGTGGGACCAAGTCAATGTTTTTCAAGTTACAAGTAAGTCTCAAGTCTTAGCACTCAAGTCAAGACAGGCAAGTCCGAGTCATCTCAAGTCCTAAACAAGTCATAATGTGCTCTTCACCAAATGTAATACCATTTCTTATTTAACAAGAGTAATAGTATATTACATTTATGCAAATCATGAATGCTTTTATAAATATGTATTACTTCCCAAAAACATTATTTCCATGGAAATACATGGGTAGCCATGAGAAGAGAAAACAAAATATTGTAGGTCTCTCTCTCTCTCCAGATATACTCTGGACACCTAAATTAATCCTGCCGTAAAGTTACACTCATTTACTAAAAGGTACATCTAAACAACTGATACTGAACCTCAAGTAGGCCTACAATTTGAACACTGGCCTGAATGTCTGAGAAAAAAATACAGATCCCAAAGATGGGAGATAAAACCTGAACATGGAGACGACGTGTGTGTGTGTGTGTGTGTGTAATGCATAAACAGTTTCATTTTTTTTCTCTTATCTCCGGGCCCTATGATGCATTGCATTTGCAAAAGACCAAATTCGATAAAAGTCTGTCAGTCATTTGTGCACGATGAGGCCGCGGTACGATGCCACCATGGCTGCAGACACGCTCCACCGGAGCACTGGAGGCACTGCCAAGACCCTGATGGCCATTCGGGACAGTGAAGGAAGAGCCTTCCTGTTCATTGCCCAGAAAAAGAGGACATTCTGTCCTTCGCATATGTCAAGGTAGTGACTTAACTGTAGTGCTGGAGTTATCCCAACAGTTTCCTTCTGCCTCTTACAGTATGCTGCAAACGGCCCTTCTTCTTGTCTAAGACTATGGTCCTCTCGCTCTTCCTCATCAACAAGAGGCACAGCTTGCTCAGTCACTGTAGCATCTTGCAGAATCAGTTCTGGCAAAACATGTAAAAGCAGAAACAAAAAGGCCGGTATTGGCGATGCAGTGGGTTAAACTGAAAAAGTATTATTGTTGCAGTCAATTGGATTAGATTATGAGAAGTTACATTAAACTCAATATTTACCTTTCACTCTTTGTGCCACCTCCTCCTTGACCAGCACATGGTGCTCCACCCACATCAGAGAAAAAGCCAGATCCAAGGCAGCTGCTTTGAGGTAGACTGGATCTGAAAAGGGGGCAGTGATTCCATCTTGTGTCCTGGCCATTTTCACATGGAAGATTCCAAGAAATATTTTGTTCAGGGATGCCTGGAGACTTCTGACCAGGCCGCTCAGGGAATGGACTTGAGGCTTCCGCTGCTCCAGGTGGTGATTCAGGGACAGGACAGAGGGAACAACAGAACTGATTGTGACCATCTTCTCCCCCTGTGTCATATCTGTTGCTTCTCCAAATGGCCACAGGATGGATGTCCACCAACTCCTTCAACTTATTCCACTCCCGTACTGTGAACAACAACTCTGTGTGCCCAGCCTTTTCTATAGAACATGACTGAGCTTTTGATGGTCACATGTCTGTGTTGAGTTCCATCTTGTGTTGACAGCAGCAGGGATGCCTCTTTCCCCAAATTCAGCCTCAAACACCTCTTTGAATGTTGTACTTGTATGTAGCAGTGAGCTGATTTTTGATAACTTTTGTTTCTTTCAAGCCGTCTCCCACCACCAGCTGGAGAGTGTGGGCTAAACACTGCAAGCACAGTTTTTTTTTTTTGTTGCAATAGCAGCATCAACTGTTTGCTGGTCTTCCAGGTTTGGATCATTCCAGAGCTCTGGGTCATCAAGGTGACCTTCGTCATGTACTTCATCTTCTTGTTCAATGGGGAAGCACAACGTGAATGCTTTTCTCATGTTGGTAGCATTGTCACTAATGATATAGTCCAATTTATCTTTAATGCTGTACTCACCACATATGGCCTCAAATTTCTCACAGATTCTTTTGGCCTTGTGTGGTCACAGGAAGCAGTCACAGGCCAAGCGATTGAACTTGAGCTGTATCCTCTCTCCATTTTTCTCCATACAGTTCAGTGACACCAAGGAACCCCCTCGTCTTTCGGTCGGACCAAATGTCCACTGTCACTGAAACATGGTCGGTGTTCAGTTTTGAACATCTCTCTGTAGTGAGGTTCTCTACTTTTTGATGTCAATGTTCTACGACATACTGTCTTGGGCTGTGCATACTGTCAACCACTGACAGAAAGTGACAAACTCTTGTTTTCCACAATAGACAGAGGCAAATTGCAATCGATAACCAGGTCGGACATTATTGCATTGTTGAAAGCTTTCTGCTGTTCATGATTCATGCTGTACTGCCCTACACGGGTCTCCATGAACTGTGAGATTGGAGACTGTTGGTTCACTTGTGACATGTTCAAATCTGTAAGCATAACAAAACAAAAAAAAGTTGAGCGGGACAGTAGCACAATCTTGCCTGGTCTCAATCTTGGGTGTAATGATCACGTTCCTGCACTGGCTGACTCTGGAGGCTCATTGATTTAATGCTATGTTAGCCTACATGCTATAATAGCAAAGTTAGATATAGCTGTTGGCTATATTAGCCATGACTTACCGTTCTTTGTGCAGCATCAAATGTCAAACAAAGCTGGAAGTTGTTGCGCCTCACTCTGTAATTTTCTTCCCGCATGTTTTGCAAGTTGCAATCCGTGTTTTGTTGACTACAGCGTCGTCTGTTGATAGCCAAAATTATTATTTTCGGATAATCTTTCTAATGGCTCAATCTGAATTGACCCGCTGACGTTCCTCTGCACTGCCACGCACAACTTTTTCTCCGCTGGCACAATTTGATTGGCTGCTGTCCGATTCAAACTTAAATCCGTTAAATGAAGAGTTGATACACTGCACACTTTTTTCCCCCTCTTTTTTTTTTTTCTTAACGGCATCATTTTTTATATTTGGGCTTGGAGGGGGGGGTGTCAGGTCGAGTCATAAGGCTCAAGTCCAAGTCAAGTCACGAGTCATTGGTGTTAGTCTAGTTGCAAGTCATCATATTTGGGACTCTAGTCCAACCTCTGGAGAATACTATAGACATCAAGAAAGCCAGTCAGTTGTTTATTGACAAGTTTTTCCAACTCTTTTGATAAACAGGGGAAACTAGAAATAGGGCTATAACAGTTAGGATCAGCTTGATCTCCCCCTTTAAATAAGGGTTGAACTGTGGCTGCCTTCCAAGCAATGGGAACCTCCCCAGAAAGGAGAGAGAGGCTTGGCGTTGATAGGGGCGGCAACCTTAAAGAAGAAAGGGTCTAAACCATCTGACCCAGATGGATTTTTTGGGTCAAGTTTAAGGAGCTCCTTTAGCACCTCGGACTCAGTGACTGCCTGCAGGGAGAAACTTTGTAGCGGGGCAGGGTGAGAAGCATCGGGGATAGTCTCATTAGAAGGGGTGGGAGATGAGGAAATGTTGGACGTGCAAGGAGGCATGGCTGAGTCAAATAGGAATCCTGACTTAATGAAGTTGTGATTTAAAGAGCTCAGCCATGTGCTTCTTGTCAGTAACAATCACATCATCAACTTTAAGGGACGTGGGCAGCTGTGAGGAAGAGGGTTTATTCTCCAGGTCTTTAACCGTTTTCCAGAACTTCTTGGGGTTAGATCCACAGAGCGAGAACTGCTCCTTAAAGTAACTAACTTTGGCCTTCCGGATAACGTGAGTGCACTTATTTCTCATTTGCCTGAACGATAGCCAGTTCATGAAGGAAGGCATGCTCGTGAAAGTTTTTTAGCAAGCGTCTATGACAAATCAGGACAGTTAGTTTCACTGAGCAGCCATTACGAACACAGGCTGTAAAACAGTGATCACTAAGGTCATTACAGAAAACACCAGACTGATACCTATCAGGATTATCTTGGACTTCGCCATCAATTGTCATCTGAAGTTTTGGCATCTTCCATAAATTGTGGCCATGAATCGGCCATAGAAATAGTTAGAAAGAATAAGATGACGCTCCGCACTGAAATTTGGATAACTATTGGAAGATGGTGTATATGCATTTTTCTATTGTTATGGAAACAGTGCAGCCTCTGGTAGGTAGGCGGTACAGCAAAGCCAAGTCAGCCCGTGCTTATGGGGGAAGTGAAATGATGAGCAAAATCGTTGTAGCCTATGAACATGCACGCTGCATTTTCCTTATCTGGATAGACACTTGTGGTTTCTAGCTAACGTTACACCAATCAACGCAGTGGCGTGTGTAGTGAAGCAATTTTAGTGGTCAAAACCATTCCTCTGTGGGCAATGGGGGGGAGTAGGTTAACAAAATGCTATCATATCACACAATTATACCATTTATAAAATGGTCATATACACTCATTGGCAAGTTTATTAGGTACACCACCCCGTTGAGGAGTGGAAAAACATTGCCACATCCCACGAATCCCAGTTCCTGTTGCGGCATGATGATGGCAAAGTCAGGATTTGGTGTAAACAGCATGAGCCCATGGCCCCATCCTGCATGATGTCAATTGTTTCAGCTGGTGGCGTAATGGCACACGTTAGGGTCCCTTAATACCAATTTAGCAACGTCTGAATTCCACACCGTATCAAAGTCGTTGCTGACCAGGTGCATCCCTTCATGGCTACATGGGGGTTCGACACAGTACTAGATGGGTGTACTTAATAAACTGGCCACTTGAGTGTTTTTTTTTTTTAGTTTTTTTTTTATAATTCCTCTTAAGGATAGGCCCCCTTTTAAATTTTTGCCTAAAATGACGTACCCAAATCTAACTGCCTGGAGCTCAGGCCCTGAAGCAAAGATATGCATATTCTTGATACCATTTGAAACTAAACACTTTGAAGTTTTTCAAAAAATGTGAAATGAATATAGGAGAATATAACACATTAGATCTGGTCTGGTACAAAGAAAAAAACAGCCGTTTGTATTTTTTTTGGTACCATCTTTGAAATGCAAGAGAAAGGCCATAATGTATTTTATTTTTATTTATCTGTTATTTTACCAGGTAAGTTGACTGAGAACACATTCTCATTTGCAGCAACAACCTGGGGAATAGTTACAGGGGAGAGGGGGATGAATGAGCCAATTGTAAACTGGGGATTATTAGGTGACCGTGATGGTTTGAGAGCCAGATTGGGAATTTAGCCAGGACACCGGGGTTAACACCCCTACTCTTACGATAAGTGCCATGGGATCTTTAATGACCTCAGCGAGTCAGGACACCCGTTTAACGTCCCATCTGAAAGACTGCACCCTACACAGGACAGTGTCCCCAATCCCCCTGGGGCATTGGGATATTTTTTTAGACCAGAGGAAAGAGGGCCTCCTACTGGCCCTCCAACACCACTTCCAGCAGCATCTGGTCTCTCATCCAGGGACTGAGCAGGACCAACCCTGCTTAGCTTCAGAAGCCAGCCAGCAGTGGTATGCAGGGTGGTATGCCAGCCCAGGTGCAGTTTATATTTTGTCCACTAGATTGCAGCAGTGTATGTGCAAAGTTTAAGACTGATCCAATGAAGCATTGCATTTCTGATCAAAATGTATCAAGACTTCCCAAATGTGCCTAATTTGTTTATTAATAACTTTTCATGTTCAAAACTGTGCACTCTCCTCAAACAATAGCATGTTATTCTTTCACTGTAATAGCTACTGTAATTTGGACAGTGCAATTAACAATAATTTAAGTTTTCTGCCAATATCAGATATGTCCATGTCCTGTGAAATGTTCTTGTTACTTACAACCTCATACTAATTGCATTAGCCTACATCAGCTCAACCGTTCCGCAGGGGACTCACCCGTCCTTTAGAGGTTTTAGCTAGGCAAGTCAGGTAAGAACACATTTTTATTTACAATGACTGCCTACCCCGCCCTATGGGACTCCCAATCACGGCCGGTTGTGATACAGCCTGGAATCGAACCAACGTCTGTAGTGACGCCTCTAGCACTGAGATGCAGTACCTTTGACAGCTGAGCCGTGTGTGTGTGTGTGTGTGTGTGTGTGTGTGTGTGTGTGTGTGTGTGTGTGCGCGCGCATTATATAAATAAAAATAGACTAGCAAAAAATAATAAGTCAACATTGACAAATGTTCGGGTAAAAAAAAAAACAAGTGGAGGTGCAGAAACACAAGTTTCACCCCCGTTTTAAATTTTCTCCAGGCAGCCAAGTGAACACAAGGCTTTGGCTCATCTCAGTTGCGTAGAGTAATAACTTTGCAGCTGTTTCTGATTAATAAACATGCTGGTGTGTGGTAACGTTTCAACTAAAACCCAGCCCTGAAACAAAATTTAGGCAGAAAAATAATTTGTATGCCGTATCATAGGAAAAGACACTGCATACACACGGATTTGCATGAAGTGAGCAGTTTGGATTTCTCACTTCATGCCCAAATATATCATACTTTGACTAAAACGAAGAATCGTTGATTTAAACCGTTGTGCAACCTCATGGGTAAGCTCTGGCCATAGTCTTTCAGTTTGAAAAGGGGAATTTGTAAGTCAAATTTTCTCTGTGAAAGTGTCTGCTTTAATTGACATGTTTAGCTTTGTTCTTCATCTTGTCTATGTTCCTATCAGTATTGATCAGAACTTCAAGACCTCCTTTGCATTTGATTGACAGGCTAAACTATATTAATCTCATCGAGACCTATGGTGTGATTCATTGGGGTTCTATTGACTTTGGTGACAATTCATTGCTGTGCATAACATCACAATGTTTGACAGAGGACATGTAAGGCCTGTGTCCCTTGACTGATTACGAAGGCTGAGGGTACAAGGCCCCAAGCCTCTGTGTGTTTGCAGAAATATCTTCAAACTATGTCCCAATTTGACTGTTGTTCAATAAGAGGTTGATGCTTTCTTTTGTGATCAATGTTTGGCTAGGAAAAGAAAGTTGATTCCTAATTTGTTATTGATTATCCAGTCTCAAGTGTTTTAGCATGCTCATCAATGGTAGGTTGGCTCTAGAAGCACAGCAGGTGCATAAATAGCAATACACATATCACCTTCTAATAATGTATCAGCTACATGTCTCCTAGAGAATATTGAGTTACAAAGAGCGGTATGATTTAGGAATGCAAAATGCAGTATTGTGAAATGTTGTCAGTTGTTGCCGTTATCTAGGTCAGTACTTCACGAGCACTCTGTGCTTGGCCTTCTGATGAACAATTTAATTTTTAGCGGGAACTGCTGTTTTCATTATTCATACTCGGCCTTGGGTCGTGGTGCATTAAAGCATGACACGGTCACTTCCTCACTCTGCAAATGTTATTCCCGAACTCCCAGATTTGGAGTACTAACTCCACATTTGCTGCCATTTCAAATGATTGTCTAGTGTATTTTACCATAATTCCACATCTTGCCTTGCATGTCTGTGTTTGTGTTAGGATGATGGTCCATTTTTATGTAAAAAAAGAGGGGGAAAAAGGAATATAACTCCTAAGGCAGTTTGTCAGTTTCCTCAGTTTTTTGTTAATTTATTTCAATTTCTCTGTACTTTTTCTTTTATCGTTGCTTTTTTCCCCCCCACCTGAAATTGGGCAGATTACCCTGCTCATCTCTTTCTGACTCGCTCCCTAATCAATTTGAACTGCTACATGATTATTTTACAGTGGAATTACACGTTATGTGAGTAGCATGAAATTGACTGCCGAAATGTAGTGGCTGACCTGAGTAACATTTTCAAGGGCTAGAGTAGAGTTCTTAAATCCGAAATAATATTTGTGTTGCCCCACACTTAGCGACCCAGTTTGAATTCCGTTAACATTCTTACTAAGCCTCAAAATTGCTTTTCATTTAAGGACGATTCTGTGGAAAAGTCAACCTAGGCATCCCCAAATAAGGTTAGCATTTTCCAAATGATACCACGTTCATAATTGTCCTTAAGGTACAGTTAGAGTTCAGGCTTTATTTTAAATGTTTAAGTAGGACATTTTATGGATTTTGACTGTTAAGGATTAGGATGCCAAGTCTCAAAGGTGCTTCAGTTTTTTTGTGTGTTTTACAGTATTGGTGACTGGGACAGGCAGTCTAACATCCATAATGTTTTGGAGGATATATATTATTATTTTATTTTTTTACGTGCTCCTTACTTTCAATCATCTTGAAACTTTCTATGTAAAGCTGGCTTTCATCAATGTTTTAATATGGTCTATAATTGTTTTCTCTCTCTTCCTAAAAAATGTCCATTCACCACATTTTGTGTGCTTGTTCTGAAATGTATTCATCAGGCTTTTACTGACGCAACTGATAATGTTATTTTGGAAAATGTATGCTGCAATGAACTTCTCATACGTGGCAGTACTAGATGAGTGTTTATCAACCATTTGTGAATAGTCCTGGAGTGTCTTTTTCAACTGAAAGCTCCCCAAAATATACTGACTTCATCCAGTGTCCAGAAAAGTGAATTGGTAGTGTACAGTAGGCACATGTATAGTGGGTTGAAATTAAGGATACCATTAACAAAGATGCGCAATAATGATTGTATAAAATAAATGATTCCAATACTGAGCTATATTGTATGGTCAACATTTTGGGGAAATTATGTTGTTATGCTAATACAATTGCTCAGAAAGAGATTTTGCTTAACAAGTAATACTTTTTTTCCTCAAAGGTAGGGGTCAAAATGATTAACACCCCTAAAAGTTGAAAAGTAGTCAAGTTTACTATTTGGCCCCATATTCCTGTAACGCAATGACTACATCCATACAGAGGGTCAAAGATCATACCCCCAAGACATGCTAATCTCCCCTGTTATTGGTAATGGTGAGAGGTTAGCATGTTTTGGGGGGGTATGACCTTTTGAGCCTCTAACTTTCTCACTCATCTGTAATCATGGTAGCATCCACATTAATGTAGAGGTGTTTAGAAATAGCCTGTTTATAATAAAAGTAATTCCAAAATGACATTACATTATTTTTCAATTCTATTGGGCACAAATGATCTGAAATGCAACCAAAACAAGCTGCAAATGCTTCCAGCAAGTTTGCAGTCACACGCTTGATGTTGTAGGAATATGGGACCAAATACTAAACATTTTCTAATTTTCTAAGAATCTTTCAGGGGTGACCCCTACATTTTTGAGGAAAAGTATTACTTGTTCCAACAAAATCTCTTACTCTGAGCAATTGTTTTAGTATGAAAAGAATGGGAAAATATTTCTCAGTATTTCAATTATTTTATACAGTCATTATTGCTCATCTTTATCACGGGTGTGAATAATTTAGGATCCCACTATATTGTCTAATTTGGGTAATTTGTTACAATATTTCAGAAAAATCGCCATGCAAAAAAGTTGTATTTGTGTCTAGCTTCAACTGGTAAAGGTTAATTTTTATATGTATAAAGATAGAAAAATAAATACTTGTAAGGGTGTGGTGTATGGCCTTGTATACTATTCCGGCTGCCTGTAATTATGCAATTCTAGGTACTATACCATCTGCTGACATTTTTAAAAACCTTCCAAATGACAAATGTGTTATGATATATTTTGACCAAGACATTTGAATGTCCATTCCTTCTAAAATTGCTATCCATAATTTGATCTAAGACTAACAACCTCAGACGTTTGCTAATGTGTTCAGTCTCCCCAAAAAGCTTGTCCGTTTCATGTAACGTCCATAACACTTCTTATTTGCTTAATTTCTCAAATATTTAGAAGTCTGCTTATTTGGGTATACTGTACACAGTGCCTTCAGAAAGAATTCACACGCCTTGACTTTTTCCACATTTGGTTGTCTTACAGCCTGAATTTAAAATGGATCAAGTAACAAAAAAATGTGCCGGGCCTACACACAATACTCCATGACAAAGTGGCATTATGTCGTTTTGAAGTTTTTACAGATTAATAAACAATGAAAAGTTTAAATATCTTGAGTCAAGTTCAGGAGTAATTACGTGCATAACAAGTCTCATAATAAGTTACATGGACACACAGTGTGCAATAAGTGTTTGACATGATTTTCAAATGTCTACCTCATCTCTGTACCACGCACACACAATTATCTGTAAGGTCCTTCAGTCCAGCATTGAAATTCCAACACAGATTCAATTATAAAGACCAGGAAGGTTTTCCAATACCTCGCTAAGAAGGTCACCTATTGGTAGATGTGTAAAAAAATATATATATATTATTGTGTGTGTGTAAAAATAGGTATGTCTGTCCTCTGTTGCAACACTCACTACGGAGTTCCAAATTACCTCTGGAAGCAACGTTAGCACAATAACTGTTTGTCGGGAGCTTCATGAAATAGGTTTCCATGGCCGAGCAGCCACACACAAGCCTAAAATCCCAATGCCAATGCCAACGTTGGTTAGAGTGGTGTACAGCTCACCGCCATTGGACTCTGGAGCAGTGGAAACACGTTCTCTGGAGTGACGAATCACGCTTCACCCTCTGGCAGTCCTACAGACAAATCTTGGATTGGTGGATGCCAGGAGAACGCTACCTGCCCGAATGCATAGTGCAAACGGTAAAGTTTGGTGGAGGAGGAATAATGGTTTGGGGCTGTTTTTTCATGTTTTGGGCAAGGCCCCTTAGTTCCAGTGAAGGGAAATCTTCACGCTATAGCATACAATCATTTACATTCCATATGATTCTGTGCTTCCAAAATTGTGGCAACAGTTTGGGGAAGGCCCATTCCTGTTTCAGCATGACAATGCTCCTGTGCACAAAGCGAGGTCCATACAGACATGGTTTGTCGGAATCGGTGTGGAAGAACTTGACTGGCCTGCACAGAGCCCTGACCTTAACCCCATCAAACACCTTTGGGATGAATTGGAATGCCGACTGCGAGCCAGGCCTAATTCTTGTGTGGCTGAATGGAAGCGAATCCCTGCAACACTTCCAACATTAGTGGAAAGCCTCCCAGAAGAGTGGATGGAGGCTGTTATAGCAGCAAAGGGGAGGGTTCAACTTCATATTAATACCCATGATTTTGGAATGAGATGTTCTATGAGCAGGTGTCCACATACTCTTGGTCATGTAGTGTATATTATTGTTTTTCTTTTTATCAAATGTTTAGAATTTTTCTTCCACATTGACATTAGAGTATTTTGTGTAGATCGTTGACAAGAAGACAATTAAATCCATTTTAATCCCACTTTGTAACAACAGAATGTGGAAAAAGTCAAAAGGTGTGAATACTTCCTGAAGGCACGGTACACTTCCCCCAAGGGGTACTATCGACACACATCAGTTTTAATTTCTATTTTGCTTAACCATTCCGTGAGACATTAAAGTTTAGATTTTGCGTGCAAATGTGAAGTCCATAACGCTGAAATTGCCCTTAAACAAACCCAGCTGCAGTATATAGAACAACAACTTCACATTGGTAACTTCTTCTTTGGATCACCAAAAGTGCCCCGCTATGTCTTTTTAGGTTGGGCAAAAAATTAGATCAACAAGAGCAGACACAAACGGAATTGTTTTTACGTCTCCTCTCCACTCCTTCGATGTTCTAACTTTTATTGAATGCAGGTCTCACCCAATTCCACCCGGCTAAACCTTAGCTCCCTACTTGTCTCTTGTGTACACCCATTGATCTTTGGGTTTTACGCCTGTGGTCTTTTCCAAGTGGGCATTACAGTCTACAGGCTTGCTATTTATGTGTTCTGGCTCTTTCTGCGGAGCAGGGCAAAGAGTTCAGCCCACTCTCCCCACTCCGCTAATTGACTGGTAATTTGGTAAATGCATTTGAAGGTGGAATGAAAAAGAAGACCCCTCTCTGCCCTTACTGTAGAGTGACAATGCTTATCCACCTGACCTTGCCTTGGCTAGGTTCCAAATGACCCCTTTACCTCTGCTGATGGGATCAGTACAGAGACATATGATGGAACTGAGTCCTACAGCTTACTATGGTTCTGTACTGGTTCGGTGATGGTATCAGATTAGATACAGTGGAGACATTTGGACTGCAACCCATGTTTAAACTCAGAATCCCTCAATCCAGCGAGTACTAAGGGTCCTTCTCCCAAGGCCTTGCTTTTCACCTAGACCCACTGATCCACACAACGCCCTCCAGGTGACTTGCAGGGAGATCGAAGGCAAATTCCTTTTTAAATTACTAGACTGCTATGAAATAGAAACCCTCGGGCTAAACCCGGGTTGTCTTCTATCGATTAGACTGTGTGATATTTTAATGAGCCCATCATGTTTGTAAATTAGTTGTTTTAAGGTGATGTCTTTTGAAGTTAATAGCTTTTGTCTGCTCAAATTTCTTACACTAGTTTCTCTCTCCTTACAGACGGACGGATAGACGGCGTTCCATACAGAACGGGATGTCCAAGATCTCCAAGGCCGTGAAGAAGGTGGACATGGAGGGCGTGATCCGGGCCATCGTGAGGTTAGGACAGGCGGCTCCCGGACCTCCTCCTAGGTCCTGTCCTGGGACAGGTAAACTTACTGCTCAGACTCCACTTCCTGTCTCACCTATTCTATTTCCCTTCAAACAAGAAGAGAAACTCTGTGTCAGATCCTTAACATGTCTTCTCTTGAATGTCTTGGAGTGTCAGGCTCTTGTGCATCAGTTGGTGGTTGCTCTTGAAATATACTTTGGAAGTTCCTGCCAAAAAGAAAGTGTTGGGTCCTTTTGAGGGTTGAGCTATGATGAATGATTTAGACTTCCTTCTGTTAAGTTTCTCCCTCTCCCACACTGTGGGGGTTGGAGAGCTCAGGAAAATATGCCTTTGTGTGGTAGAGAGAGCTGTAATGAGGTGGGATGAGTTGCATCCAGGCAAAGCTGAGCTGTATGTTTGTCTAAAGGTACTCTCTTAGTGGTTTCGTATGCCATATGTCAGTGTTGCGGCATGCCATGCCAGTGTTTTTCTTTGCTCCCTTGCTCCATCAAGCGCTGTGTGTGTGTGTGTGTGTGTGTGTGTGTGTGTGTGTGTGTGTGTGTGTTAAACGGTAAATGAGTGCCAGTCGGCAGCCACTAGGCTTTAGGCACCGGCCTTGGCCCTTAAATTTCCCTCTCTCCTCTTCCCCTGCCCTTCTGACTAACCACCCCTGACAAGGGAAGCGCAGAGAGGTAGGCTGTCGGCTGCGGGGCAAATTTAAACAAACGAGAGAAATAAAAGGGGACGCAAGATACAAAAGGGAAGAACTGACAGCTTTGGAGGGGGAGAATAATTACAGTCCATAGTGAAATTAGCACACTCGAGGGAGGGAAAAGAGCGCGACCACTAATATCTCTTCAGGACCTCAGGAAGATGCTGAGGATTGTACATGGGGCTTAACAGGTGTAACAAATTCAAGGAAGTAGTCATTTTCTGCAGCTGTTTCCGATGCAGTTACTGCTTTTTATATCAGAAATATGAGAGACTTGGCCAACTGGGAGTGCATCCAGAATGCGTAGTTTAGAAATGGAGAGAGAGTAAGGGAGCGAGAGATGAAAGAGAGAGAGAGCGAAGCGGACTCCCGGTCTACTGAACTGAACACATCTCAGACGTTTCCCCGTCTCTCTCAAAACTACAGAGAAACTCCCTGGAGGAATGGCTTTACTGGTAACTGTGTGTGTGTGTGTGTGTGTGTGTGTTCAGTCTCTTAGTGCATCCTGTAAATCAAGCATAAAGCTGTGTGTATAAGCTCTTAGCATTTAGACAAATGGGTCCCAATTTCAGTGAATAGGAGCATTAATGGTTAGAGGGGAGTCAGAAGCGGTGCGGCGTGCATTAGGAACCACTGATGGAGATTGAATAGACCCTTTCCTATCCTAAAAACAGCACTTCCTCTCTCTCTCTCACTAGTGCTGAGCGATTAGTGCTTTTTGAGGTCGGTTTCAGTTCGATCATTTAAAAAAAAAATTAACATGAAATGCATTACGAAATAATGACGTTACTATGATTTCAGAGTTTATTAATTAATGGAACTTCCAAAGCCCCAAATGGTGAGCATTCAAAATATTCTATTGTCTCTGATCAGGTAGACCTCAATAGGATATTACTATGACATTCAATATTTCAGTTTATATTACTTTGCTTTATTTGACTGCTTTATTCTTTTTAATTCCTTTCATTTTTAATCTCTGCTCAGGCAATAGCAGTCAGCCAGCCAGGCCATCTGTTATGTTCTCCTCATACTGGACTGTCTGTAGTCATCCTATTTAGCTTGCCTGCCTAAGTATGCTGTAGAGGTGCCTGTCAATCATTTGACTACTTCTTCAAAGTAGATGAGGCATACTTTCCAGAACTGTCTCTGTCCCTCGTTGTGTACATTCCTCTCTCATACGGTCTGTGTATATCTAAACCTAACATAGCAGGCGTAAAATTGCATCCGTCCAGAGATCTGTATATAATGTTGATATGCTCATGTCGCTGCCCTAACAAGGGGTGTTGTCCCAAAGGCGAGAAGGCAGGTTGCAAGTTTAGCTTCAAAATAAGCCCATATAAATGCATTGGGCTGATTTTTGGCGAGTGAAAAAGCTGGCGCAGTAGATTATGGTCATTGTAGTTAATTCAGCACAGAAATGTGGTAATTAAGTTGAATATTTGCTTAGTGAACACTACAACACCCTTCAGCCTAGCATCCCACATAGTTCTTGACTTGATTTCCTTCGTGAATGATTTGAGAAACAGCGTGTTGGGCTCACACAAAAAATAAATGGAATTCAAGTAATTGAACCGACATCGTTCAATTAGTTGCTTAATAATTGAAAAAAATCAAATGATGATTAATCGCTCAGCACACACACAAACTTTAGCACATCTACAGGCTCTACTGTTGAAACCTTAAAGCCGGACCAGCAGCCAGACGGCTGGCTGAAGGATCACTGCATGCCTATCAGGCTGGTGCTGCTGGTCTAATTGTGATAAATGATAGCTGTTCCGCTGTCTGTCACTCTCTCTTCGCACATTGCACTGCCTGCCTCAGATGTGTGGAGGGCTTCACCCCAGCAGCTCCCGATCCATAACATTGGCCTGTATCTTCAACAAAGAAATGCTGAAGTTTTCACTGAATATGTAAAGGGTAAACACATTTGCTTTGATGCAGTGGATGTTTTGAAAGTTAGTGACATCTAGTATACCCCTGAGGCCCTCTAACTGTGAATGGTCAGCCTCTGATCCTGTCTTCTCCAATGTTGTGGTGACAGGCTGCCAATACCCTCCCACACATGGCCAATAAAGTGTCCGAGCCTGTGAGTATGAAACACTTTATTACAGTTTAGAAGCTGTCCTGGAGGTGTAGCTGACAAGAGCTGTGGAAGAGCTTTCACAGTACACACACTGATTCACACCATGGTTTTATGTCTGAGTCCCATATGACGCAAATCATGTCTGTGTGGAACCAGTACTGAGGATTGTAGCTCCTTGAAAAGCGAGGCACTTCTTCGCTGTACATCTCTCACTCTGCCCCAGCCCTGAGCCTTCTCTCTCCCTCGGATAACCAAATACTACAGGCTGCCAGGACCCAGGGGTGGATAAATCATCCCTTTAACCAAAGTGAGCTAATTGAATGAGTTACTGATGTGATTGCCTTGGTTGGTCCACAGAGCATGGGGTGTACGTGTTGTTTTTAGTTTGTTGGTCTGTGTGAGGCCAACGGTCTTCACTCTTCAGTGCTAAATGCTTCCCTAACTGGGGAGTTCCGATAGCTCGGCTTCAGCTGTTAAGCTGTCTGTCTGGACAGTTTCTAGAGTTCATGGGAGATGAAGGAAGGGCCCAGAGAGGTCTCTGTGGGATCCAGACTGATGTGTGACACGGAGTGGCTGTGGGAGCGGGACATTGTGTGGTTGCGAGAGGGTGGCCTGGGGGTGGTTTTGCCTTGGGTTTGGACTTCTGTCTGCTCTGAGCTCTGGGTTGCCAGGGTGGAGTCCATACTTGACTCTACTCCCGCCCCGGCCCCCATCCCTGTCCCCCTGCTCCCACCTTGCTTGTGCCTCTCCCAGGCAGAGCTCAGCTTCACAGCCAGGGCCAGCAGATTCTTCCCCAGGAACACTGTCGAGACCCGGGGGTCCCTGTACCACAGCATGCCTGTGCCCCTGAGGGCCATTGTGAACACGTTGATGGTGACCAGGCTAAGCCAGGGGTACAGGGCCTCCTTACGGGGCCCCCTCTGTCCCGGCAGGGCTGCGGCCCCCAGCTCTGTGAGGGCCACGCAGGGCAGCAGCAGCAGCAGGGCGTAGCAATAGAAGAACACCAGGCCTTCGGCCCACAGGGGTACCCCCAGGTCAGTGGCCCCTGTGTGGGCTTCCCACAGCCCTGCCTGCAGGTCCAGAACATCCAGCAGGTCCACCACCACCCAGAGCAGCCTCCCTCGCACTTCCTGTTTCCTTCGCAGGGGCGTCATGTTGTCAGCCCCAGTCAGGATGAGGAACAGGGAGGGCAGGCAGACTGACAGCAGCAAGGTGAGCGTCTTCCTGGCCAGGGGGTCGGGCGGTCGGCGTTCCATTCGGTAGTTCTGGCAGACGAAGAAGAGTTTGAGCTGGAGCAGGGACAGGAAGAGGAACCAGAGTGCGTTGGCAAAGCCTCGGCGAGGCGAGTGTGCTTCAGACACCACTCCCGCCGACACGAAACGCAGAGCCAGCAGGAAGCCCAGGTCACCTAGCAACACAGCGGCGCACGGCCACACGCCGGGCCCGGCTTTGCCACGGGCTCCCAGCATGCTCTGCTCCAGCAGGTAGAGGTCGACCACTGCCATGGTGCTCACCGTGACCAGGGTTGATACGCACACCTGGGGCGTAGGCACCATGCCTGGGAGAGGAACACAGAAACATGACAAAGCTGAGAGGAGGGAAATAATACAAAATAGAGGAACTGTTTTGTTCCCGTCTAGACTCTGACCTAATTTATTTGCCAAAGTGAATTTCCCTTGCATGATAGACAAAAGCTTTCTTCACGACTCTTGTCTACTTAAGTGATGTCAGTCATTCTTTTTTGCTTGTTGCTATGGATAAAGATCATTTTGATGCCAGTTCAGCAGTGAGCTTTGGGTCAGAGACCGTTCTTCCCTGGTCATACATCCTGAGGAGGGGTGTTAGTTCTCACTCCTCTGCGACTTTTTTATTTAAATGGGTCTCTTCGGCGATGAAAGTTTCAACCCCTCCCGGCGCCTTGGCTAAAACTCTTGAGTATGACACAGGTTTCCTTCCATGGTGTTTTACTTGGGTGGTCTTACCTTATTCATTATTAATTAATTGTGTTAAAGTGCAGTAAATCTCTTTATTCTCCTTCCTGTTTACTCGGCCTGTTTGATTCTCATTGTTGCTGCCTGCCGCAGTCTTAAATTGGCAGAAAATTGCCTTCTCATTTGGGCTGAATATTAATAACGTCTCTTATTAATATTTGTTCTGAGATGTTTTTGACGGTAATTGCTTGTGTGTTCATGAACACTTGTGTGTGTGCGCGCCATTCTAATTGGCTAATTTTGTGCCATATTTCAGCAGTGAACAGTATAAAACCTCAGTATTGATTGGGAGTGTGAAATTGTCAGACTTTACAGTGCAAACACTCCTCTCCTTTATCGTATTGAGGAACCAGGAGAGCTGAGGAGGGTTGTCGGCCATCTGACTAGCACCGTCGAGGGTGTCAACACCGCCATGAGATCTGGCATTTCAATATGAAATCATTACCACCTCATATATCCCATAATGGCAACATTTGAGTGTGTGATCGAGCGAAACGATTGTGGGCTCCGCGGCCATAAGGGAACAAATGAACAGCGCTGATAACGTGTGTTTAGGTCTGCTTCTGACTGACGACAGGCATCAATCTTTTCAATGCACCGCTCATCTGAGCCCTGTCATCCACTGAGCGAGAGGGACTGTCAAAGGGTCTGCAGGAGAGACTTGTGAGTGGGGATGGAAAGTAAGATATATGCTCTTGGCTGTCTACATGCCTAATAAAGTATTACTGCATGATGGTAATAGTTCATAAATTAACTCTGCTTGGAGAGAGTTGGAGGGGAGATGAGATGAAAGCCAAAAGTGATGAAGAGGAAGCTGTAGACATAAAGATGTTGACGCAGGCAGCTAAAGGAGACATGGCATCTTACGCCTGCTCTGTGTATGAATAGATTTAAATGTATTCATCGCCAGGGATCAGAAGAAATTAAACACTTTAATATCTGGAACAGAGGAGTGAAAAATGTAATGGGTGAGAAAAAGACCTAGACTGACTGACTAATCCTCCTAGGGGCATGGTGAGGAAACGAAGAGGAGGGGCACAAATGTCAGCTTCACTAATATCTGATTATCATACAGGGCTTTTTTTGTTTCACTGCGTCCTGATTATCAGTGCTGGAATTGAATGGATTCTAGTGTACCAAGCCGCTGACTGTGAGGATATTGGAATAGAAAAATTGTGTTTTATCTGAACAAACCCCCCCCCCCCCCCCAAACTGCAGTCAGTGGAAGGAGAAAGGTAGTCTGCCACCCCAGACAGTGTGTTTGCCTTTCTCATTCCCAACACGCCTGTTGGCAATTCTATGTGCATCTTAAATTGTACCCTGGAACCCTGGCATTCCTCTGTCAGCCTGTGTTTTGTGTTGTGACGGCTTGTCAACGCACATTGATTTTGTTCTGAGTGAGCGGCCCAGATGACTGCCGTGTGTCCACTCTGCTCATCAATAATGACCAGATTCATCATCCCTATCATTAGGAAGCCGTACTGTAACTGACAGGCTGATTCAGGCTATTCCGCTGCAAGTGTAAGGATTGGGGCCTGTAAAGGTGGACAGGTAAACATTTTGTTTGTGATTTTTCAGCCGACGGTGTACAAGGACAGAAAGACTTCCTTCTTGTTTGTTATGCGTGTCGTGTGTATTGTGAAGAAAGGAGTGTTTTTGCCAATCACCCAGGTAATCTGTTATGGTTTTCAAATGAGCTCCCCTACACACATGGAGACACACACACACACATACCTCGTCTGTTTTCCTCTCTAATATTGGTGGTCTGCCAGGTGCGCTGGGAGGCAGGTAAAAGGAAGATTAATTGCTCTAGACTTATAATTCATATAAAAACACCCCCAGGATATTTGTCTTACTACAAACTAAATCCAATGTAATCTTACCCAGCAGGAGGGGAGATAGCTCAGTCTAGCCTAAGTTGTACAAGGAAGGGGTATATGGGGCTATGTGAAAGCCTGAGGGGCTTGCTTGTTAGAGAGGAAAAGGGATTTCTCTTCAATTAAACTAAATTAATTTATGGAGGTAAAACGTGGAGGGGAAAAAAAACATCCAACTAATGGAATAGTATTGGCAAATCGTGTCTCATCCAGGTGACTGAGTTGCCATCCAGCAGTAACATCTGATGTCTCATGAGGCATTTGTAAACCTATGGGAACGGCTATTACATGTGTAGGGGTTATAGGTATTGGAGCATGTACCCCAAATAATCATTTCAACAGAAATCTGGGCGAGTGTCTACCATTATGTTGGAGCCACACACTTAACACCTAGTCACTAATGTATTTATAGTACATTTTAATGATGCACCACCTGTTACATAATCACTCTTTATTAATACGTGCATACATAATTCAACTATTTCAAAGTAGTGGATAGCTAGTTACCCAAAGCATGCGTTCTTCGCTGCTCCTCTTGGCTTGATTGAGATCCACGTCGCCTATTAGTCGTACTAGAACGGTCCCTGGATAAACATTAAAGGTCAAAAATGATAATCTGTGATTCCTAAATTAGTCTTTACATCGGTTGCTTTGTGTTAGTCCTATAATGCTGTGTGTCTGTCGGGAATATTTGAACAAACTCCCACTCTGCTATGACGATCTTATCATACTGATAAAATAGGGGAAAAGTAATTGTCCATCTTCGAGTTTGTAAGATTTAAAACGCCAAGCCGCTTTTGCTTTTTCGGTCATCAGATAAACGTGTCATTTTGCACAGTTATCCCACAGTCATCGTGGGCGCAGAATTATCCATCTCTTGGTATGTCCGTATTGAATTTGCCACCTTGGCTCTCCGGTCTGGCAGCCGAAGATCCAGTTATTCGGGAAAGAGCTGTGCGGGCTTGTTTGCCGGGTTCCGTATTCTGTGAGCTATCGAAGTCGCTCAGAAGTAGACGGCTGCTTGACGCGGAATAATGATCAGGAATAGACGGCCAGATAAGTATCGACAGTAAAGCAAACCTCGAGGACACGAGAGAGAAACATGAGGAAACTCGCCTCTAGAGTTTATGATTGCGGTGTTAATTTGTAGGCAGGTTACATACTCTCGGCTCCCCGCCTCGTTCTCTCTCACTGGGTGAGTTCGTTTTGCATCGCCCAGTGCCCCGGGTAGGCGGAGTTTTAAAAAAAAATATATATATATATATATATATATTTTTTAGACCATTCCATTGGTCCTTAAGTGAAATCTTAACACACCGAGGGTACCGCTGCATAAATGTAGTTGCCCACAGTTATGTCCATTGGTTATGGTAATAATCATTATGCCACTTTGATGAAAACTAGCGTAATGGATTGGTATTAGATGGAAGTAGGTTACAGCCTTGATTGCCCTGCCAGTGCCGTACTCTAATGAAATTTATACGGAACGCACTCAGATATACGGAGCCAAGTAGAGCGAGAGATGCCTGTAGCCTATGGACACATCTCAAAACGCAGATGTTACTACTTTAATTAGACCCCTTCTGTTTCTTACCGTCTTTAGTTACACAACAAAACCATCCTGTTTCTTGTTGTACTGTAGATTTAAAACAGTCCCAGCTGGCTGCCTTATGGCCTAAAGGGTTCAGGAATGGATGGTTTTGATAGTCAAGGAGCATGCATTGCTTCACCTTGTCAATGTGTGTTCCATTAAGTGAAATGCATATGCATATCAATCTCCACCTTCTCAGCATCACATCTAAACGCAAAGGCTTTCTCATTTAACCATCTCCCTTTTTATTATCTCGTCTCTGTGTGTGAGACAGGGGAAGGAGAGTCATCATTCTTGTCACAATCAGCTTCTCGCTCCACTGGCTTCCAGAGGTTTTCCATTCCCTTGGTTCAATTTGTTTGTTTTTCTCTCAGCTCTCCTCTTTCTCTCCCTTCTCATGCCTTCCAGTTTCATTCTCTCTGTCTCTCTTCTGCCTTTTTCCTTTGGTTCCCTGTGGGTGTGGTTGAAGGTCACTCTGCACTGGCTCTCTTTCAGCATGAAAAGGGGGAGCAGACATAGCGGGGGAGAGAGAGGGGGACAGAGGGAGGGAGAAAGGGAAGGCAGACTGTCCACAGCAGTGCATAGTCATCGCTTTCCCTCCTAAACATGAGGAAGTTTGGAAGGACGTGGGGTAAGAGACCGTCCAAGAATGCTAAGGACTGATTGGTTCCAATCTGATGTCCACCAGTGGCAGAGGCCAACCACCACAGAGCCAGAATAGAATAGCAATCTCCTCTCCACCATCTGCTCTCACTAGTCTCCTTTCCGTCACATGTATCAGAGCTCTACCCTCTGCTGCTATTCATGCACTGCTTTACCTACCACACTGAATAATTTAGTTTAATGTGGCAATTGGAATGCTTTCTAAATTGCACAAATGAGAAAGTCACTTTAACTCTAACTACATGTACATACAACTAACCGGTGCCCCCTCACATTGACTCTGTACCGGCACACCCCTGTATATATTGTTATTTTTTTACTGCTGCTCTTTAATTACTTGCTACTTTTATCTCTTATTCTTATCTGTATTTTTTTTAAACTGCACTGTTGGTTTGGGTCTCATAAGTAAGCATTTCACTGTAAGGTCTACACCTGTTTTATTCAGCATTTCACTGTAAGGTCTACACCTGTTTTATTCAGCATTTCACTGTAAGGTCTACACCTGTTTTATTCAGCATTTCACTGTAAGGTCTACACCTGTTTTATTCAGCATTTCACTGTAAGGTCTACACCTGTTTTATTCAGCATTTCACTGTAAGGTCTACACCTGTTTTATTCAGCATTTCACTGTAAGGTCTACACCTATTTTATTCAGCATTTCACTGTAAGGTCTACACCTGTTTTTATTCGGCACATGTGACAAATAAAATTTGATTTGAAATTAAATGACAGAACCTTTCACAACCATAATACCTCACTACTTTTCTGTTGCTGCTACTACAGCTGCTACGACTACTACTGATGCACTCCAATGCAACACTACCAAATCAATACCCATGTGATACAGTTCCTGGCTCTCCCACTAGCTCCACCAGAGTTCCTGAGGCATCTTGTTGATGCCTCCAGTAGGCCATTCAGCTGCTGCTGCCTCTACACATGATTAATCATGAAGCACAACACTGTCGACAGTGTGAAGGGAACTTAATGGAGTCGAAAATACCATGTTTTCTTTGATATGGTGTAATCACTTGTTTTCCTGCCCTGCTTGCTGATCTGATTGGGCAGGTTCTCTGCTGTGTAGACTCAGATGGAGCCAGTATACGCCCTTGGAGCAGAGCTGTGCTGCTGGTTGTTGCTCACCCGTTTCGCTTGTTATGGAAAGGAGTTCTTTGGGAGTTTGGCCGTCACTGTCCGTCGTCGTCATCCCGGTCATTTGGAAAATGTGCTTGAAGTACACTTATTTCAGTACAATATGTGAGAGTTGACTGTGGGCTTAGAGGACCTGTGCTGACCTGCTATTCTCTGTGGCAGACTGCCGTGTACCTACCCCCTCTCTAGGCGTGCCATGCAGGGGTAAGACGGGTCAACCCAATCAGCTGAATGACGTCCTGATAGGGATGAGTGATAAAACGGCAACATGGCAGCAGATTAAATGAACACGATAACGAATGAGTGTTTCACCGGAGTTTAATTAACCCCCAGCCGCATCCCCCCCCCCACTCTCATGGCACACACCCCTCTGTAACTCCTCCCTTCTCCCTATCCCACCCAACCACCACACTGCCTGCCAGAGCAATTTATCCCCTGTCCTTCTTGTGTGCCCGGGGCAATTAATCGTGCCCCAAGGCCCCCTCCTATGTCTGTGTCCTCTACCTGCATGTCTGCCACACTTGCTTACACACATTCTCTTTTTCTTGCCGTCTCGCTCTCTCACGCACACATGCTTCTAAGACACCTGTGAACTGGAGGACCCTTGCACTTCAATTATCAAACATTTGAGCAATATGCATGGAATTGAAAAGTTATCGTCGGATATTATTCATCCTAATCAGACAGGTTTTTTAAATGGAAGATATGTAAGAGATAATAGAAGACAAGTATTAGAAACAATAGAACACTATGAAGAATCTGGGAAACCAGGCCTGGTATTCATAGCTGATTTTGAAAAAGGCATTCGATAAAGTATGACTAGAATTTATATATATATAATAAATGAATGAATGCCTGGACTATTTTAATTTATACAGTGGGTTAAAGTTGTGTGGTAAATAATGAATACTTCAAAAAGTCTTCAACTGTCGGAGTAAAACGATGTTGTCCACTATCGGCATATCTATCTGTTATGGTCATCGACATAACAAATGGCTATTAAAATGAGCTTCAACAATAACATCAAGGGGCTGGAAATCCAGGGCTTAAAATCAAAGGTGTCAATGTATGTGGATAATTCATGTTTTCTTTTATATCCACAACTTGTATCCCTGCACAACCTCATTAAAGGATCTAGATGATTTGTCTAACCTCTGGGATACAACCAAATTATGATAAGTGTACCATATTACATATTGGATCGCTAAAAAATGAAATAATTTTACCAATAAAATGGTCTGAAGGTGAAGTGGTCATATTCTGTATTCACATCCCGAAATACACTCTCACAATACATTTAATCAGAAAGTTTGCAAAAATAGATAAGCTGATGCTACCATGGAAAGGGAAATGGCAGTTTTTTTTTATGGAAAATCGACCTGATTTTAATTGAGTCATATCCCAGTTTACCAATTTTTACTTATGGCCCTGCCCACACCGATTTACTTGTTTTAAAAAATATATATGCGCAAAACATATTCCACATTATTTGGAATGGCAAGCCAGACAATATTAAACAGGGTTATTTATATAATGAATATGAATTCGGAGGGCTGAAATGATTAAATATGAAAGTATTGAACCTCTCACTAAAGGTTTCAGTCATACAACAGTTAATTCCAAACTCATTAAAAGTGCCTTTTCCCCTTTATTCCAATTACAACCTTTCACTTTAAGTTATTTGAAAATGAAATGCGACCGACCGGCTCGATTTGGTATTATGTAACAAATTTTGAAATTGTGTTTTTTATATTGGATGAATGTATAGACTCTGAGCTAGAAAATTGAATATGATATACTACAATTGCAGAAAAATGGGAAAGTAATTCTGCTTTGAAAGTTGATAAACTTGTAACCCGGCTTTTGGCTCTTGAATGTTTTGGAACACCTACTGGAGAGCTCTTCTTTGTCTACACCCATTCTGTAAGTGAGGACTTGGTGGACTGTATATTCTTTAGGTTAGGTTTTACTTTGTGTTCGCTCCCATGTGCTGGTAAAGGCACAGATGACAGACAGGTAGGATTCAAATTGAGGTGGTTTAATAACGCTGAAGATGCACAGGCACGGAACAGCACTGCACAGTGTATATAGTATGGATCTGCTAAGGTACTTAGTGGTCTGGCAACTTGCTTTAACGTGTGTGTGTGTGTGTGTGTGTGTGTGTGTGTGTGTGTGTGTGTGTGTGTGTGTGTGTGTAAAGAGAGAAATAAAGATGGTGAATGACAGAATACAATCTCTTATAAACAATATGCATGGCAATAACATACAGCGCAATAAAACACATAAGTGTATTAATTTAAGATCAAAAGGGTGCTGCCGCACGTGTACTACAAAGCATAGGACCATCTTCAGTACAGGGCTACAATGAACTTGAATACCTCTAAACAGTGAAATGCAATGTTATACCCATATAATTATTTACCCTACACGAATACAATTACAGGGCATATAAACAACGCACTTGGGGACATTATCCAATACAAATACAGGGTTAAATGTCCAAAATTATATGGGGGAAAGGGGGATACCTAGTTAGTTGTACAACTGAATGCCTTCAACTGAAATGTGTCTTCCGCATTTAACCTAACCCCTCTGAATCGGAGAGGTCCGAAGGGCTGCCATAATCAACATCCGCATCTTCGGGGGCCCGGGGAACAGTGGGTTATCTGCCTTGCTCAGGGGCAGAATGACAGATTTTTCCTTGTCAGCTCGGGGATTCGATCCAGCAACCTTTCAGTTACTGGCGCAATGCTCTAACCACCATAACAGAGCTTGCCAGCTCACAATAGCTAGCTCGCAGTAGAAACGACTAATTAGTGCAACCATAAATAGGACATTGTCGCAGACACAAACACCTGAAAGATATGAAATATGTAATTAGGACGCACACTGGCCTTGGCTAACACAATGAAAGCTAACTGGTGGGAAAACACAAGTGGCTGGAGCTTTCTCTCACTTGACTTCTCTAGTGCTGATCTTCTCTGAGCTAGAGATCCCCCAGCATGCTCTGCTCCACTTCACCAGTGGGCGGAGCTACATCTCATATATGATGAACTAACATTACTGATAGCGGTTAACTACAAATACTTAACAGCGTTTTGTACACGTTCAGCATTGTCCACACCCTCTTAAGCCTTAGCCCCACCCATCTCTTTTTAAGGAGTCACATGTGAGGCCATGTGCTAAACAGAATGAGTACAGTAGTGTATTAAACAACCAAAGATTAAAAGCTGGTTTATACTACGTCTATCGACATGTTTGTAGACAGTTGTTGTTCATGATGTCACTGCATTCTATTGTCGTCCGACATCAAACTTGTCATTGTTGTTATGACAAGTTGTTATGAAAAAGTATAAACACAACTACAGGCTGTATGATACCAGCATCGCTGGTGTATTTTAACACCAACTGTTTAGAGTAGTACACAGCATTGTACGAGATCTTCAGTTTTTTGGCTATTCCATGTGAGAAACTGCCTTCATTTCTCAGAACAAGAATAGACTGAAGAGTTTCAGAAGAAAGGTCTTTGTTTCTGACCATTTTGAGCCTGTAATCGAACCCATAAATGCTGGTGCTCCAGATACGCAACTAGTCCAAAGAAGGACAATTTTTTTTTGATTGCTTCTTTAATCAGGACAACAGTTTTCAGCCATGCTAACAAAATTGCAAAAGGGTTTTCTAATGATACATTAGCCTTTTGAAAATTATAAACTTGGATTAGGTAATACAATGTGCCATTGGAACACAGGAGTGATGGTTGCTGCCTATGTAGATATTCCATTTAAAAAAGCAGCTGTTTCCAGCCACAATAGTCATTTACAACATTAACGATGTCTACACTGTATTTGACCAATTTGATGTTATTTTAATGGACAAAAAAAATAATTTTCTTTCAAATGCAAGGACATTTCTAAGTGACCCCAAACTTGAACGGTAGTGTATGTCTGTCTATTTCGCCAAATATCTCACAATGTGTAATTTAGTCGGACACCATTTTTAATCATGAGAATCTCCTCTTTCTAATTATGTAAGGCTGGGCAGTGTATTCCATTGTCATCAAACGCTAGTCAACTTCTGACTATTTCTGGACTTTTTTCCCCTACTTCTTTGTTATGCAGACATAAGCACACTTGGCACCATTGAGGTACGGATGTTTTACTTCCAACACAAGTTATTTTTCAGTTTCGTCCTAAGAACAGATGGTAGTGGTAAAAAGAAAGGGATACAAAATGTTGGTGCCATGAAGGCTAAATGGAATTCTAAGCGTCACTCCAGTCAAAACAGGCTTTGCGAAGGTTTGATTCCATTAATTTGCTATGGGCTCATGCTAGTGTACCAGCTTAGGCAACGTTCTTTTGCCATTTTTCAGCCTTGGTTTAATTTTGACTCATTCTATTGTCCAGCCTTCCATAATCCCAACTCATAACTTTAATACCCTGCATGAATCTACAGGTAGCTCAAGCTAACCAACTAGCAATGCAGAGCCACTGAGATACAAATACTATTATACACAAGCTAACAGTACGCTTTAACTTGCAATAACTTTCTGACCAAAATTAGAAACGTATAATGCCCTAGACCACTACGCCACTCGGGAGGCCCATCAAATCAAATTTTATTAGTCACATATACACATGGTTAGCAGATGTTAATGCGAGTGTAGCGAAATGCTTGCGCTTCTAGTTCCAACAGTGCAGTAATATCTAACAATTCATCTAACAATTCCCCAACAACTACCGAATACACACATCTAAAGGGGTAAATGAGAATATGTACATATAAGTATATGGATGAGTGATAGGCAAGGTGCAGTACATTCTATAAAATACACTATGTAATATGAGTAATGTAAGACATGTAAACATTATTAATTAGAGCTACCCCCTATTTTGTGCAATGAAGACATACCCAAATCTAACAGCCTGTAGCTCAGGCACAGAACCAAGGATATGCATATTCCTGGTACCATTTGAAAGAAAACACACTGAAGTTTGTGTAAATGTGAATTGAATGTAGGAGAATAACACACAATAGATCTGGTTTAGATAAAACAATGGAAAAAACCCATACATTTTTTGTTTATCTTTTTGTTACATCTTTAAAATGAACAAGATAAAACAAACATTCAGATAGAATGATGGGGACAATTTTAGTGAAAAATATAAGTGGCAACAGTACTTGTGCAAAGTTTCAGAATGATAACTTCCAAAATGAGTGTGCTACATGACATTTATCATGAAATCACCCAGGTGTCCCACACAAGTAGCCCAAATGTACCCAAGGTATACCTTTTGAAACAAATAACTATATACAAAATACCAAAATGGTATTCTAACACCCCCATGGGGGAAAAAATAATTATTGATAAAAATATATATACACTGCTCAAAAAAATAAAGGGAACACTAAAATAACACATCCTAGATCTCAATGAATGAAATATTCTTATTAAATACTTTTTTTCTTTACATAGTTGAATGTGCTGACAACAAAATCACACAAATTATTAATGGAAATTAAATGTATCAACCCATGGAGGTCTGGATTTGGAGTCACACTCAAAATTGAAGTGAAAAACCACACTACAGGCTGATCCAACTTTGATGTAAACAAGTCAAAATGAGGCTCAGTAGTGTGTGTGGCCTGTATGACCTCCCTACAACACCTGGGCATGCTCCTGATGAGGTGGCGGATGGTCTTCTGAGGGATCTCCTCCCAGACCTGGACTAAAGCATCCTCCAACTCCTGGACAGTCTGTGGTGCAACGTGGCGTTGGTGGATGGAGCGAGACATGATGTCCCAGATGTGCTCAATTGGATTCAGGTCTGGGGAACGAGCGGGCCAGTCCATGGCATCAATGCCTTCCTCTTGCAGGAACTGCTGACACACTCCAGCCACATGAGGCCAAACCGGTCATGCTGGAGAATGTTGCAGGCAGCAGAATGTTCTCCACGGCATCTCCAGACTCTGTCACGTCTGTCACATGTGCTCAGTGTGAACCTGCTTTCATCTGTGAAGAGCACAGGGCGCCAGTGGCGAATTTGCCAATCTTGGTGTTCTGCCAAACGTCCTGCACGGTGTTGGGCTGTATAAGCACAACCCCCACCTGTGGACATCGGGCCCTCACCACCCTCATGGAGTCTGTTTCTGACCATTTGAGTAGACACATGCACATTTGTGGCCTGCTGGAGGTCATTTTGCAGGGTTCCTCCTTGCACAAAGGCGGAGGTAGTGGTCCTGCTGCTGGGTTGTTGCCCTCCTACGGCCTCCTCCACGTCTCCTGATGTACTGGCCTGTCTCCTGGTAGCGCCTCCATGCTCTGGAAACTACGCTGACAGACACAGCAAACCTTCTTGCCACAGCTCGCATTGATGTGCCATCCTGGATGAGCTGCACTACCTGAGCCACTTGTGTGGGTTGTAGACTCCGTCTCATGCTACCACTAGAGTGAAAGCATCGCCAGCATTCAAAAGTGACCAAAACATCAGCCAGGAAGCATAGGAACTGAGAAGTGGTCTGTGGTCACCAACTACAGAACCACTCCTTTATTGGGGGTGTCTTGCTAATTGCCTATAATTTCCACCTGTTGTCTATTCCATTTGCACAACAGCATGTGAAATTTATTGTCAATCAGTGTTGCTTCCTAAGTGGACAGTTTGATTTCACAGAAGTGTGATTGATTTGGAGTTACATTGTGTTGTTTAAGTGTTCCCTTTGTTTTTTGAGCAGTGTATATACATTTACAAAGTAACATGGGTAACTATTTACACAATTTCAATATTTGGAAGTCCCTCCGTCCTCTATCAAATCAAATCTATTTCTATAGCTCCAGCCTAAAACCCCAAACAGCAAGCAATGCAGGTGTAGAAGCACGGTGGCTAGGAAAAACTCCCTAGAAAGGCAAAAACCTAGGAAGAAACCAGGCTATGAGGGGTGGCCAGTCCTCTTCTGGCTGTGCCGGGTGGAGATCAGTGGTTGTAGAGGGTGCAACAGGACAGCACCTCGAGTAAAAATGAACAGTTTAGGGTTCCATAGCCGCAGGCAGAACTGTTGAAACTGGAACAGCAGCGAGGCCAGGTGGACTGGGGACAGCAAGGAGTCATCATGCCAGGTAGTCCTGACGCATGGTCCTAGGGCTCAGGTCCTCCTCCTCCGAGAGAGAGAATTAGAGAGCATACTTAAATTCACACAGGACACCGGGGATAAGACAGAAGAAGTACTCCAGATAATAACAAACTGACCCTAGCCCCCCGACACAAACTACTGCAGCATAAATACTGGAGGCTGAGACAGGAGGGGTCAGGAGACACTGTGGCCCCATCCAATGAGAGCCCCGGACAGGGCCAAACAGAAAGGATATAACCCCACCCCCTTTGCCAAAGCTCTACACAATATTGTGCTGCTGATGCCAGGTGCCATAGCAGTCTCTTTCTGCTGTAAAGCAGAGGGTCACCAAGCATGTGGTGCAGGTGATGGGGGACTTAATTTTGCAAAGAACACAGCGACGCCTCCATGCTGTGCCCTTTTGGCCCGAGGCACATCCATGCCTGCAGAAATACATTTGGGCAGATGAACACCACTTGTGGCAGGAGCTGGATGAGCCAGCTTCAGTGGGTGATGGAAACCCTGGTCCTGGGGGCTGCCATTCGGAGTCAGTGTCACTGTGAAAGAAAATGTTCAGTTAGAATAGTTTCACATATGAGCCCTGTATCAACAGGTATTATAAATACATACATACATACATACATACATACATACATACATACATACATACATACATACATACATACATGTATGTACAGGGAACATGAGGTTGGGTTAAAATACAGTCAATCAACGAAACAGCGGGCAAATCATTGGTGCACAATGATGTCATGACTTGTTGTCTTCAAATCGGTTTATTTCAGTCAATACGTCCTGCGAAATGACCCATCAGGTTTGATTGTGTTACAAACAAACCAGTTGATTGCAGTGAAACCAGACATGACTGGAAAAGTCACGTTCTGTGTGGGTTATTTACCTGGAATGTGTCGTCAAATGGAATGAGACGGAATTCACGACACAAGCGGTTCACAAAATGTTTCGTGTTAGGCTATAAAAACAGATTTTATCAAACAAAAGATCATTCATTGTGTAACAATGAGCATTGGAATTGCAAACAGACGAAGAGCGTCAGTTTGTGATTATGTTACGCCTGTGCTTGTTGAAATAGTTGTTTTTTATGGGGCTATATGCTCAGATAATCGCATCGTATTCTTTCGCAGTAAATCCTTTTTTAAATCTGACAACGCAGTTGGATTAGCAAGATTCTAGGCTTTTGATACATGTGAGACACTTGTATTTTCATGAATGTTTAATATGACTATTTTGGTAGCGATCACCGGGGCGGCAGGGTAGCCTAGAGGTTAGAGCGTTGGACTAGTAACCGAAAGGTTGCAAGTTCGAATCACGAGCTGAACAGGCAGTTAACCCACTGTTCCTAGGCCGTCATTGAAAATAAGAATTTGTTCTTAACTGACTTGCCTAGTAAAATAAAGGTACATTTAAAAAAAAATGTTTTTAATTAAATGTTGTGGAATTTCAGCCCGCTAGCGGGTTCCGTGCTCAGAGAGGTTAGTGGCATTGTTTAAAGTGACTGGTGATCCATTTATTAACGTGTCCAGTGATTGCGTCTCAAGCATAGTTTCCTAAGAACAAGAAGCGAGGAGACCATCCCTGTCGGCACCATCTATCATAAATGGGACGGGGGGAGTTGTCACACATGCAGCTAACAAAACTATATGGAAATGTCTACTCTATAAAGAATGGAAAAGGCAAGTGGAAGGGGGAAAAAGTAAGGAACTTATGTTGGACCTACATTAAATACCAAAATTGGTTAAAGAAAAATGATGATAAATTAAACCAGTATACTACTTGTTTTATTTAACTTCTTTGGGACTGGGGGCAGTATTGAGTAGCTTGGATGAAAAGGTTCCCAGAGTAAACTGCCTGCTACTCAGGCCCAAAAGCTAGAATATGCATACAATTAGTAGATTTGAATAGAAAACACTGAAGTTTCTAAAACTGTTTGAATGATATCTGTGAGTATAACATAACTCATATGGTAGGCAAAAGCCTGAGAAAAAATCCAACCAGGAAGTGGGAAATCTGAGGTTTGTAGTTTTTCAAGTCATTGCCTATCGAATATACAGTGTCTATGGGGTCATATTGCACTTCCTAAGGCTTCCACTAGATGTAAACAGTCTTTAGAACCTTGTGAAGGAGGAGAGAATGAGAGCTGTTTGAGCCAGAGGTCTGGCAGAGTGCCATGAGCTGATCACGCGAGCGCCTGTGAGAGGTAGCTGCGTTCCATTGCATTTCTAAAGATGCAGGAATTCTCCAGTTGGAACATTATTGAAGATTTATGATAAAACATCCTAAGATAGATTCTATACATCGTTTGATATGTTTCTTTGAACTGTAATATAACTTTTTTGACATTTCATCTGAACAAGTGATCGTGCATTTGGATTACTGAGCTGAACGCGCAAACAAAAAGGAGGTATTTGGACATAAATGATGGACTTTATCAAACAAAACAAACATCTATTGTGGAACTGGGATTCCTGGGAGTGCATTCCGATCAAGATCATCAAAGGTAAGTGAATATTTCTAACGCTATTTCTGACCTTTCTGACAACTCTCCTTCTTTGGAAAATGTCTGGATGTTTTTCTGTGACTAGCGCTGACCTAACATAATCGCAAGGTGTGCTTTCGCTGTAAAGCGTTTTTGAAATCTGACACAGCGGTTGCAGTAAGGAGAAGTTTGTTTATATTTCCATGCATAACACTTGTATCTTTTATCAATGTTTTTATCATGAGTATTTCTGTAATTTGATGTGGCTCTCTGCACTTTCACCGGATGTTTGTTTGAGACAATGCATTTCTGATCATAACACACCAATTTCAAATGAAGTTTTTGGACATAAAGATTCACTTTATCTAACAAAACACACATTTATTGTGTAACATGAAGTCCTGTGAGTGCCATCTGATGAAGATCAAAGGTTAGTGATTAATTTAATCGCTATTTCTGATTTTTGTGAGCCCTCTCCTTGGCTGGAAAATGGCTGTATGGTTTCCTGTGACTAGGTGCTGACCTAACATAATCATTTGGTGTGCTTTTGCCGTAATGCCAATTTGAAATCGGACACTGTGGCTGGATTTACAAGAAGTTTATCATTAAAATGGTGTAAAATACTTGTATGTTTGAGGAATTTTAATTATGGTATTTCTGTTGTTTTGAATTTTGCGCCATGCAATTTCACTGGCTGTTAGCGAGGTGGGACGCTACCGGTTTTAAGGACCCCAAAATTGGCAGCTGCACCATTCAGGTTACAAAATAGTTTAGGAGATTTTTGATGTGCCGATTCTACAGCACATACAGTTGAAGTCGGAATTTTACATACACCTTAGCCAAATACATTTAATCTCAGTTTTTCACAATTCCTGACATTTAATCCCAGTAAAGATTCCCTGTCCTAGGTAAATTAGGATCACCACTTTATTTTAAGAAAGTGAAATGTCAGAATGATAGTAGAGTGATTTATTTCTGCTTTTATTTCTTTCATCACATTCCCAGTGGGTCAGAAGTTTACATACACTCAATTAGTATTTGGTAGCATTGCCTTTAAATAGTTTAAAAACCTGTTATGGCTGCAATCCCGATACCGGGATCGATATGACAACTACCAGTGAAAATAGAGGGCGCCAAAATTCAAACCACAGAAATTCCTAAAACATACATGTCTTATATCATTTTAAATCTCCTTTCGTTGTTAATCCCACCAAAGTGTCTGATTTTCAAATAGGCTTTTCAGCGAAAGCACTACAAACGATTGTTAGTTATCCACCAAACCACAATAAGCACAGCCATTTTCCAGCAAAATATAGCCTTCACAAAAAACAGAAATAAAGATAATTCAAGGTTAGTGATTAATTTTATCTTCATCAGATGACACTCATAGGACTTCATGTTATACAATACATGCATGTTTTGTTTGATAAAGTACATATTTATATTTAAAAAATCTGAGTTTACATTGGCGCGTTAGATTCACTAGTTCCAAAAACATCAAGTGATTTTGCATAGCCACATCATTCAACAGAAATACTCATCATAAATGTAGATGATAATATAGTTATACACGTGGAATTATAGATATACCTCTCCTTAATGCAACCGCGGTGTCAGATTTTAAAAAAACTTTACGGAAAAAGAAATGCCTGCAATAATCTAAGACGCCGCTCAATTTAAAAACACCACAGCCGCAAAGATGGCGTCTACATGATAAATATTCCCTTCTACATCAGAAAGCACTCCAAGAATCCCAGGTCCACAATAAATGTTTGTTTTGTTCGAAAATGTCCGTTATTTATGTCCAAATACCTTCTTTTGTTAGAGCGTTTGCTATACATATCCAAACGCTAATTCTGGTCAGCGTTATATCGGACAAAAACTTCAAAAAGTGATCTTACCGGTCAAAGAAACATTTCAAACTAAGTACAGAATCAATCATTAGGATGTTTTTAACATATAGCTTCAATAAAGTTCCAACCGGAGTACTCCTTGTCTTCGTGAGCAATGGAAAGCAAGTGACTACCATGAGGAAAAAGTGGGATCACAAAATGGCTGATTGATGGACAGCTGATATATTCTGCTCTCATTCACTCCCACAACAACATAGAAGCCTCATTATAATTTCTATTGATGGTTGACGTCTAGTGGAACCCCTAGGCAGTGCAACATCATTCATATCTCAAGGGGATTTCATTGGGGACTCTGGTTAATACATACAAGCTCAGATTTCTGACTTCCTGTTTTGATTTCAACTCAGGATTTTGCCTGCCAATATGAGTTCTGTTATACTCACAGACATCATTCAAACAGTTTTAGAATCTTCAGAGTGTTTTCTTTCCAATACTAATAATACTATGCAAATATTAGCGACTATGACTGAGGCGTAGGCCGTTTTGATATGGGCACCTTTTCATCCAAGCTACTCAATACTGCCCCTGCAGCCATAAAAAGTTAAACGTTGGGTCAAACGTTTCGGGTAGCCTTCCACAAGCTTCCCACAATAAGTTGGGTGGATTTTGGCCCATTCCTCCTGACAGAGCTGGTGTAACAGAGTCAAGTTTGTAGGCCTCCTTAAATCGCAGACTCTTTTTCAGTTCTGCTCTCAAATTTTCTATATGATTGAGGTCAGGGCTTTGTGATGGCCACTCCAATACCTTGACTTTGTTGTCCTTAAGCCATTTTGCCACAACTTTGGAAGTATGCTTCGGGTCATTGTCCATTTTGGAAGACCCATTTGCGACCAAGCTTTAACTTCCTGACTGATGTCTTGAGATATTGCTTCAATATATCCACATCATTTTCCTTCCTCGTGATGCCATCTATTTTGTGAAGTGCACCAGTCCCTCCTGCAGCAAAGCATCCCCACAACATGATGCTGCCACCCTCGTGTTTCACGGTTGGGATGGTGTTCTTCGGCTTTCAAGCCTCACCATTTTTTCCTCCAAACAGTACGATGGTCATAATGGCCAAACATATCTATTTTTGCTTCATCAGAACAGAGAACAATTCTCCAAAAAGTATGATATTTGTCCCCATGTGCAGTTGCAACCTGTAGTCTGGCTTTTTTATGGCGGTTTTGGAGCAGTGGCTTCTTCCTTGTTGAGCGGCCTTTCTGGTTATGTCGATATAGAACTCGTTTTAGTGTGGATATAGATACTTTTGTACCTGTTTCCTCCAGCATTTTCACACAGTCCTTTGCTGCTGTTCTGGGATTGATTTGCACTTTTCACACCAAAGTACGCTCATCTCTAGGAGACAGAACGCGTCTCTTTCCTGAGCAGTGTGACGGCTGCGTGGTCCCATGGCGTTTATACTTGCGTACTATTGTTTGTACAGATGAACGTGGTACCTTCAGTCGTTTGGAAATTGCTCCCATGGATGAACCAGACGTGTGTAGGTCTACAATTTCTTTCTGAGGTCTTTGCTGATTTCATTTGATTTTCCCATGATGTCAAGCAAAGAGACACTGAGTTTGTACAGAAACCCAGCCTAAAACCCCAAACAGCAAGCAATGCAGGTGTAGAAGCACGGCGGCTAGGAAAAACTCCCTAGAAAGGCCAGAACCTAGGAAGAAACCTAGAGAGGAACCAGGCTATGAGGCGTGGCCAGTCCTCTTCTGGCTGGGCTGGTGGAGATTATAACAGAACATGGCCAAGATGTTCAAATGTTCATAGATGACCAGCAGGGTCAAATAATAATAATAATCACAGTGGTTGTCGAGGGTACAACAGGTCAGCACCTCAGGAGTAAATGTCAGTTGGCTTTTCATAGCCGATCATTGAGTATCTCTACCGCTCCTGCTGTCTCTAGAGAGTTGAAAACAGCAGGTCTGGGACAGGTCAGGGTCCGGTGAACAGGTCAGGGTTCCATAGCCGTAGGCAGAACAGTTGAAACTGGAGCAGCAGCACAGCAAGGAGTCGTCAGGTAGTCCTGAGGCATGGTCCTAGGGCTCAGGTCCTCCAAGAGAAGGAGAGAAAGAAAGATAATTAGAGTTAACATACTTAAATTCACACAGGACACCGGATAAGACACGAGAAATACTCCAGATATAACAGATTGACCCTAGACCCCCGAAACACTAAATACTGGAGGCTGAGACATTGGAGACACTGCGGCCCCATCCAACGATACCCCCAGACAGGGCCAAACAGGCTGTATATAACCTCACCCACTTTGCCAATGCACAGCCCCCACACCACTAGAGGGATATCTTCAACCACCAACTTACCATCCTGAGACCAGGCCGAGTATAGCCCACAAAGATCTCCGCCACTGCACAACCCAATGGGGTGCGCCAACCAGGAGAGGATGACCACGTCAGTGACTCAACCCACTCAACTGATGCACCCCTCCTAGGGACGGCATGGAAGAGCACCAGTAAGCTAGTGGCTCAGCCCCTGTAATAGGGTTAGAGGCAGAGAATCCCAGTGGAGAGCGGGGAACCGGCCAGGCAGAGACAGCAAGGGCAGTTCATTGCTCCAGTGCCTTTCTGTTCACCTTCACACTGGGCCAGACTACACTCAATCATAGGACCTAATGAAGAAATTAGTCTTCAATAAAGACTTAACTTCTTGGCGCACCCATCCCTTTAGCGGGATCATCTTCGCCAACATCCGCTGAATTGCAGAGCACCAAATTCAGATTAAATTACTTTTTAAAAAACATTTTCATGAAATCAGAAGTGCAATATAGCAAAACACAGCTTCGCTTGTTGTTAATCCACCTGGCGTGTCAGATTTCAAAAAAGCTTTTTGGCAAAAGCAAACCAAGCATTTATGTAAGGACATCTCTCTCAGCAGACAAAACATTACAAACAGCTAGCAGCAAAGTAGATTGGTCACGAAAGTCAGAAAAGCAATAAAATTAATCGCTTACCTTTGATCTTTGGTTGTTTGCCCTCATGAGACTCCCCGTTTAACAATAAATGTTCCTTTTGTTCCATAAAGATGATTTTTATATCCAAAATACCTCCATTTGGTTGGCGCGTTATGTTCAGAAATCCGCAGGCTCGAGCGGTCACGACGGGGCAGACAAATTCCAAATAGTATCCGCAAAGTTTGTAGAAACATGTCAAACATTTTTTATAATCAATCCTCAGGTTGTTTTTACAATAAATAATCGATAATATTTAAACCAGACCGTAGAATTTTCAATAGGAGAGAGAAAATGTCTGCTCCAAGCTGCTCGCTCATGCAAAACTCTGCTGGCACCCAGCCATCCACTGATGCGATGTGATCTTTCTTGCTCATTTTCCAGAATATATCCATTTTAAATGGAGGGAAGGCATGCAATGGAACAGGGAGCTTTCAAAATAGAAGGCACTACCTCTCTGGATTTTCCTCAGGTTTTCACCTGCAATATCAGTTCTGTTGTACTTCTGTTATACTTTTGACCGTTTTGGAAACTTTAGAGTGTTTTCTATCCTAATCTGAATTATATGCATATTCTAGATTCTGGGCCTGAGAAATAGGCAGTTTCATTTGGGTACATTTTTCATGCAAACATCAAAATACTGCCCCCTACACTCAAGAGGTTAAAGGTCGAGACAGAGTCTGCGTCTCTCACATGGTTTGGCAGACCATTCCATAAAAGTGGAGCTCTATAGGAGAAGGCCCTGCCTCCAGCTGTTTGCTTAGAAATTCTAGGGACAGTAAGGAGGCCTGCGTCTTGTGACCTTAGCGTACGTGTAGGTATGTACGGCAGGACCAAATCTGAAAGATATTTAGGAGCAAGCCCATGTAATGCTTTGTAGGTTAGCAGTAAAACCTTGACATCAGCCCCAGCCTTAACAGTGTAGAGAGGCTAGCACTGGAGTAATATTGATCAAAGTTTGGAGTTCAAGTCAAGATTCTCGCAGCCGTGTTTAGCACTAACTTAAGTTTATTTAGTGCTTTACCCGGGTAGCCGGAAAGTAGAGCATTGTAGTAGTCTAACCTAGAAGTGACAAAAGCATGGATTACTTTTTCTGCATCCTTTTTGGACAAAGTTTCTGATTTTTGCAATGTTACATAGATGGGAAAAAAGCGGTCCTTGAAACAGTCTTGATATGCTCGTCAAAAGAGAGATCAGGGTCCAGAGAAACGCCCGAGGTCCTTCAGTTTTATTTGAGACGACTGTACAACCATCAAGATAATTGTCAGATTCAAAAGAAGATCTCTTTGTTTCTTGGGACCTGGAACAAGCATCTCTGTTTTGTGAACTTCTGACCCACTGGAATTGTGATACAGTGAAATAATCTGTCTGTAAACAATTGTTGGAAAAATTACTTGTGTCATGCACAAAGTAGATGTCTTAACTGACTTGCCAAAAGTATAGTTTTTTAACAAGAAATTTGGGCAGTGGTTGAAACACTTAGTGTGGAGTCATTAAAACTAATTTATGTAAACTTCCGACTTCAACTGAACTGATGCACAAAACAACGGTGAAATTCAGAACTTTGTTTTTCAGTTGAAATTATTATACAAAATTCTTGCCACCAATTGAATGTTATGTACAGTGGCAAAAACAAGTATGTAAACCCTTTGGAATTACCTGGATTTCTGCTTAAATGTGTAATAAAATTTGATCTGATCTTCATCTTAGTCACAACAATAGACACACAGTGTGCTTAAACTAATAACACACAAATTATTGTATTTTTCTTGAATATATTGAATACACAATTTAAACATTCACAGTGTAGGTTGGAAAAAGTATGTGAACGCCTAGGCTAATGACTTCTCCAAAAGCTCATTGGAGTCAGGAGTCAGCTAACCTGGAGTCCAATCAATGAGAAGAGATTGGAGATGTTGGTTAGAGCTGCCCTGCGCTATAAAAAACTCACAGCATTTGCTATTCACAAGAACCGTTGCCTGATGTGAACCATGTCTCGAACAAAAGAGATCTCAGAAAACCTAATATTAAGAAATGTTGACTTGCATAAAGCTGGAAAGGGTTACAAAAGTATCTCTAAAAGCCTTGATGTTCATCAGTCCACGGTAAGACAAATTGTCTATGGAGAAAGTTCAGCACTGTTGCTACTCTCCCTAGGAGTGGGCGTCCTGCAAAGATGACTGCAAGAGCACAGCGCAGAATGCTCAATGAGGTTAAGAAGAATCCTGGAGTGTCAGCTAAAGACTTACAGAAATCTCTGGAACATGCTAACATCTCTGTTGACGAGTCTACGATACGTAAAACACTAAACAAGAATGGTGTTCATGGAGGACACCACGGAAGAATCCACTGCTGTCCAAAAAAACATTGCTGCACTTCTGAAGTTCGCAAAAGAGCACCTGGATGTTCCACAGCGCTTCTGGCAATATATTCTGTGGACAGATGAAACTACAGTTGAGTTGTTTGGAATAAACACACAACACTCACTATGTGGAGAAAAAAAGACACAGCACATCAACCTCATACCATCTGTAAAATATGGTGAAAGGAGCATCATGGTTTGGGGCTGCTTTGCTGCCTCAGGGCCTGGACAGCTTGCTATCATTGACGGAAAAATGAATTACCAAGTTTATCAAAACATTTTTCAGGAGAATGTAAAGCTATCTGTCTGCCAATTGAAGCTCAACATCAGTTGGGGGATGCAACAGGACAACGACCCAAAACACAGAAGTAAATCAACAACAAAATGGCTACAACAGAAGAAAATACGCCTTCAGGAGTCCTGACCTCAACTCGATTTTAAAATGCTGTGGCACGACTTCGAAAGCGGTTCACACCAGACCTCCTAAGAATATTGCTGAACTGAAACAGTTTTGTGAAGATGAATGGTCAAAAATTCCTCCTGACCGTTGTGCAGGTCTGATCCGCAACTGCAGAAAACGTTTGTTTGAGGTTATTTCTGCTAAAGGAGGGGTCAACCAGTTATTAAATCCAAATGGTTCCCACCCTAAACTGTCAATGTTTACACGGTGTTCAATAAAGTCTTGAAAATGTATAATTATTTGTTATTAGTTTAAGCAGACTGTTGTCTATTGTTGTGACTTAGATGAAGATCAGATCAAAGTTTATGACCGATTAATTTAAAAAATGCTAGCTTTATTTAACCAGGTAGGCCAGTTAAGAATAAGTTCTCATTTACAACTGCGACCTGGCCAAGAGAAATCAAAGCAGTGCGACAAAAACAACAGAGTTACACATGGGATAAACAAACGTACAGTCAATAACTCAATAGAAAAATCTATATACAGTGTGTGCGAATGAAGTAAGGAGGTAAGGCAATAAATAGGCCATAGTGGCAAAGTAATTACAATTTATCAATTAACACTGGAGTAATAGATGTGCAGATGAAGATGTGCAAGTAGAAATACTGGTGTGTAAAAGAGCAGAAAAGCAAATATGGGACGAGGTAGGTAGTTGGTTGGATGGGCTATTTATGCATAAATCCAGGTAATTCCAAAGGGTTCATATACTTTTTCTTGCCACTGTATATGGGGGGGGGACAACCATCCCAGCTTTGCAGATTTTGCTGCGAGGAGACCAAATCATTAGATCACTTGTTTTGGTACTGCCCATGTGTTGCTTGTTTTTGGTCGCAGGTTCAGGAATGGCTGAAGATTGCAACATTTACCTGGAGCTAACTCTTGAAAAGCATTCGTCAATCGATCAATAATGTAATAATAATTTTTGTAAAAATGTTTCTTTAAATTACAATCTGTAGAAACAATGAGAATAGAAAGATCCAGAACTTTTGTAGAAAAATACAGCAGAGTTGAAAAATATATGGCAATTATCAAAACTGGATGTTTGCAGTGATAGATGGGAAGGGTTGAGGGTAGCTCATGGGTGGGACTACAAACCAAATAAATGTATAAAAGATAACTGTAAAATGTGTGTGTATAAGCTGGAAGTAAAAGCCTAAGTATTGTTGTCCATTATTTTACTCCAATTAGGGGAAGGGTGGTAGTGTTAGGGGAACATTTCTAATTATATATATTAAAAAAAAATATATATATATATATATGGGGAATTGGAAATGATGCAGCAATTACATTGATGGAAACAACAATCTATCTGCAGTATTAAAGCTGGTCTACCCCCTAACAAAGAGAGAGGGGAGACAGAACACACACACCCCGCAGAACCTCACTCCTCAGTATCTTTTCATGTCAACGTTTTGTTTCTGAAAGAAAACATGTTTCCATATTCTATCTCCATCTAACATTCTTGTCAGACTTAAATGTGTGTTTTCTTGCACACACTTGATTGAGGATCTCCTGTGGTGCCTCTCTGTACTTCTGTTTTCTCCCCTTGTTCACCTTGGTCAAATGAACCTTTCCGTTGTTCAAATATGAATCCTGATGATCACGGTTCACGCTGAACACTCAAATCTACCTCCCGGTTATCTCTCCCTCTTCGCTTTCTCTCTTCTTTCATTCTCTGTCCATACACATTCGCAGTTACCCTTTCTCTCTCGCCCATGTCAGTGTTCGCTATATCTTGTTAAAAAGAGTTAGTGAAGCTGAAAGGCCAATCACATTAACATGAGGAGTGACAAGCACAGTGGAGAGAATATGGTGTGAGGGTCAAGTCAGGCGGACACTTCCAAGATTATAATTGCATATGCCTAATTGCGCTCTTAATTATTATATATAATAACCCTCGGATCTGGAAATAAATTGGAGCAATTACTCACTACTGTTGCTGTGGCGTCTGACAGCTAAAATATCGCCAAAGATTAGCACTTAATCCTGATGCACAGACAGGATCTCAGAGAAACTCTTTGAAGATGAGGGAGTTAAATATCCCCTTCACTCGACAATGTGTAGGCCCGCCTTGGGTGATGGGTTCCAGCCATTTTGCGCTCTGGAGTCTAATCAGTCATGGTACAGGAGGAGAGAGAGAGAGCCGGCCGCTCATCTCGGACTGTGGGATGATTTGAATGTTCAGATGGAGAGGGAGCGTGGAGCAGGGTTGACTATTTGGCCAGGGTGCAAATGCTCAGCGTCGCTCGCTCTCACTCTCTGCTCTAAATGTCCTGGGAAGTCAGGGAGCCGAGTTAACCTTGCTTTCATGGCATGCCAGCCTCCACTGCCAGTTTAAAGAGTCTCATTTACAATTACCAACACGGCTCAATCCAAATAATGACTTCAATTAGGCTATTAAAAAGGGCCGGGGTGACAAGGAGACTCACCCTGTCATCTTCAAACGCCCCAATGACTGGCACCCTCAGGTAATGTTTTAATTAAAACGATGGGGACTAGTCTGTTTGCCTGATATAGGTTGTTTTTTCTTTGTGCCCACGTTCACTGTCTGGCATGTCATTGTCTGTTCACTGCTCTGCATCTCGCACTCTCTCTGCAACTCGCGCTCTCGCTCTGCATCTCTTGTGCGCTCTCAAAATTCAGTTCAAAGGGCTTTATTGGCATGGAAAACATGTTTTACATTGCCAAAGCAAGTGAAATAGATAACAAACAAAAGTTAAATAAAAAACGAACAGTAAAATGTATACACACAAGTTCCAAAAGAATAAAGACATTTCAAATGTCATTGTCTATATAGTGTTGTAATGATGTGCAAATAGTTCAAGTACAAAACATACATATAGGTTGTAGTTACAATGGTGTTTGTTCTTCACTGGTTGCCCTTTTTCTCGTGGCTACAGGTCACAAATCCTGCTGCTATAATGGCATACTGTGGTATTTCACCCAATAGATATGGGAGTTTATCAAAATTGGATTTGTTTTCAAATTCTTTGTGGGCCTGTGTAATCTGAGGGAAATACAGTTGAAGTCGGAAGTTTCCATACACCTTAGCCAAATACATTTAAACTCTGTTTTTCACAATTCCTGACATTTAATTCTAGTTAAAATTCCCTGTCCTAGGTCAGTTAGGATCACCACTTTATTTTAAGAATGTGAAATGTCAGAATAATAGTAGAGAGAATGATTGATTTATTTCAGCTTTTATTTATTTCATCACATTCCCAGTGGGTCAGAAGTTTACATTCACTCAATTAGTATTTGGTAGCGTTGCCTTCGGGTAGCCTTCCACAAGCTTCCCACAATAAGTTGGGTGGATTTTGGCCCATTCCTCATATTGGCCTCCTTGCTCGCATGCGCTTTTTCAGTTCTGCCCTCAAATTTTCAATAGGATTTTGAGGTCAGGACTTTGTGATGGACACTCCAATACCTTGACTTTGTTGTCCTTAAGCCATTTTGCCACAACTTGGAAGTATGCTTGGGGTCATTTGTCCATTGGGAATAGCCATTTGCAACCAAGCTTTAACTTGTTAACTGATGTCTTGAGATGTTGCTTCAATATGTCCACATCGTTTTCCTCCCTCATGATGCCATCTATTGTGAAGTGCACCAGTCCCTCCTGCAGCAAAGCACCCCCACAACATGATGCTGCCACCCTCGTGCTTCACGGTTGGGATGGTATTCTTTGGCTTGCAAGCCTCCTCCTTTTTCCTCCAAACATAACGATGGTCTTTATGGCCAAACAGTTCTATTTTTGTTTTATCAGACCAGAAGACATTTCTCCAAAAAGTACGATCTTTGTCCCTATGTGCAGTTGCAAACCGTAGTCTGGCTTTTTTTATCAGGTATTCTGCCACTGTGTACTCTCTGTTTAGGGCCAAATAGCATTCTAGTTTGTTCTGTTTTTTGGCTAATTCTTTCCAATGTGTCAAGTAATTATCTTTTTGTTTTCTCATGATTTGGTTGGGTCAAATTATTTTGCTGTCCTGGGGCTCTGTGGGGTCTGTCTGTGTTTGTGAACAGAGCCCCAGGACCAGCTTGCTTAGGGGGCTCTTCTCCAGGTTTATTTCTCTGGAGGTGATGGCTTTGTTATGGAGGTTTGGGAATAGCTTCCTTTTAGGTGGTTGTAGAATTTAACGGCTCTTTTCTGGATTTTGATCATTAGCGGGTATCGGCCTAATTCTGCTCTGCATGCATTATTTGGTGTTTTACGTTGTATTTTTACAGAATTCAGTGTCCCATTTTGAGAATTCTTAGTTGGTGAGCGGACCCCAGACCTCACAACCATAAAGGGCAATGGGTTCTATAACTCATTCAATAATTTTTTGCCAGATCCTAATTGGTGTGTCAAATTTTGTGTTAATTTTTATGGCATAGAAGGCCCTTGTCTCTCAGATCATTCACAGCTTTGTCGAGGTTACCTGTGGCGCTAATGTTTAGGCTGAGGTATATATTGTTTTTTGTGTACTCTAGATGGAATTTGTGGTCCTGGCAATGGGACCTTTTTTGGAACACCATTATTTTTGTCTTACTGAGATTCACTGTCAGGGCCCAGGTCTGACAGAATCTGTGCAGAAGATCTAGGTGGTACTGTAGGCCATCCTTGGTTGGGGACAGAAGCACCAGATCATCAGCAAAAAGTAGACATTTGACTTCTCATTCTAGTATGGTGAGGCCGGATGCTGCAGACTGTTCTAGTGCCCTCGCCAATTCGTTGATATATACAGTACCTGTTAAAAGTTTGGACACACCTACTCATTCAAGGGTTTTTCTTTATTTTTACTATTTTCTACATCGTCAAAAAGTAGTGAAGACCTCAACTATGAAATAACACATATGGAATCATGTAGTAACCCAAAAAGTGTTCAACAAATAAAAATATACTTTAGATTCTATAAAGTATTCACCCTTTGCCTTGACAGCTTTGCACACTCTTGGCATTCTCTCAACCAGCTTCACCTGGAATTCTTTTACAACAGTCTTGGAGGAGTTTCCACATATGCTGAGCACTTGTTGGCTGCTTTATGGTTCCAACACGGCGGCTGGAACAAAAAATCTCAAATTTGGACTCCTGATGAAAGGACAGATTTCCACGATCTAATGTCCATTGCTCGTGTTTTTTTACCTAAACAAGTCTCTTCTTCTAATTGGTGTCCTTTAGTAGTGGTTTCTTTGCAGCAATTCGACCATGAAGGCCTGATTCACTCAGTCTCCTCTGAACAGTTGATGTAGAGATGTCTGTTACTTGAACTCTGTGAAGCATTTATATGGGCTGCAATAGCTGATGCTGGTACCTCTAATGAACTTATCCCCTGCAGCAGAGGTAACTCTGGATCTTCCTTTCCTGTGGCGTTCCTCATGAGAGCCAGTTTCATCATAGCGCTTGATGGTTTCTGCGACTGCACTTAAAGAAACTTTGAAAGTTCATGAAACTTCATGTCTTAAAGTGATGATGGACTGTCGTTTCGCTTTGCTTATTTGAGCTGTTCTTGCCATAACATGGACTTGGTCTTTTACCAAATAGGACTATCTTCTGTATACCACCCCTACCTTGCCACAACACAACTGATTGGCTCAAACGCATTAAGAAGGAAAGCAATTCCATTATTTAACTTTTAACAAGGCACATTGGTTAATTGAAATGCATTCCTCATGAAGCTTGGTTGAGAGCTGGCTAAGAGTGTGAAAAACGGTCATCAAGGCAAAGGGTGGCTACTTTGAAAAATCGCAAATGTTTTGATTGGTTTAACACTTTTTAGTTTACCGTAATTGCTGGACTATTAAAACCTGTTAGGGATCATGCGAATTTTTGCAGCTTTTTGTTAAAAATCTCGCAACATTTCAAAGTCCTGCTACTCATGCCAGGAATATAGTATATGCATGTGATAAGTATGTGTGTATAGAAAACACTCTGAAGTCTCTAAAACTGGTTAAATCGTGTCTGTGGCTATAACATAACGTGTTTAGGAGTAAAAATCCCTCGAAAAACTGTTCGCCAAAAACACACAAAAAAATATCAATCCGCCAGTCAATGTATTGTCTAAGGCAACAGAAAATAAATGAGGATGCCCTGTAAACGCCTACAGCTTCCACACGATGTCGCCGGTACTGGCATTAAAAGTTTGCTTTATCCTTGGTTTGATGACGTTTTGGCCCTTCCTGTTTTAGGCTCACCACAGGATGTTGTGAAATTGTAAACAATGGACGATGATTTCAAGACTTGCTGATATCGAATACAGATCGCCCCGTGATCAATTTTATAGATTATTAACGTTTATTAATACCTAAAGTTGGTTTAGAAAAGTAGTTTGAAGTGATTTGTAAAAGTTTATAGGCAACTTTTGTAATTTTAAAAAGTGACGTTGCGTCTTGGAAAATGGAATATTCCTGGATCAGACCGGTCTAAGGAAAACGACATTTTGGCTATACAATGACGGATTTAATCGGGAAAAAGACCCAATTGTGATGTTTATGGGATATATAGGAGTGCCAAGAAAGAAGCTCATCAAAGGTAATGAATGTTTTATATTTTATTTCCTGCGTTTTGGGTAGCGCCGGCTACTGCAAAATCTGTTGTTTTAGGTGACGTTCCAGTATTTTGGGGGGTGCATGCTATCAGATAATAGCTTCTCATGCTTTCGCCGAAAAGCATTTTACAAATCTGACTTGGTGGCTAGATTCACAATGAGGGTAGCTTTAATTCAGTACCTTGCATGTGTGTTTTAATGAAAGTTTGAGTTTTATCAAAAACTATAGGTGGCGCTCTTGAAAATTCCGCTGATTTGGTCCCGCCATCTAACCAAATCCCTAACAAGTTTAAGCGCACCTGAATATAAACCGCACCCACTGAATTATTAAAAAATATGTATTTTTTACATAAATAAGCCGCACATGTCTATAAGCCGCAGGTGCCTACCGGTACATTGAAACAAATTAACTTTACACAGCCTTTAAACGAAACACGGCTTGTAACAAAAATTCAACAGTAGCCTACCAAGAAAGTCATTGGTCACTATCTTCCTCCTCCTGTGCTCTGAAACCACTGAAGTCATCTCCTTCGGTGTCGGAGTTGAATAGCCTCAGAATTGTTTCATCCGATGTTGGATCGCTGCCCTCTTCAACACGCAGCAGTCCAGCCTTTCGAAACCTGTTGATGATAGTGGATTTTTTTTACAATGCTCCACGCTGTCAGCAGCTCTATTTCCTTTTCCAACAGATTGATCGCCTTCAACTTGAAAGCTGCATCATATGCATTTCTCCGTTTCTTTGCCATGATGAGGGTGACAAAATGACTACCGTAATCAGAATGATGGGAAGTTTGAGCTCGCTCGATTTACGTCACATCATGTGACGGTGCTCAGTTTTTTAGCGGCATGAATCTTGTGAAAGCGGGAAAAATCCATAAATTAGCCACGTCATTGTATAAACTGCGAGTTCCAAAGCGTGGGAAAAAACTAGCGTCTTATAGTCCGGAAATTACGGTACTACATGATTCAATGTGTTATTTCATCGTTTTGATGTCTTCACCATTATTATACTATGTAGAAAATGGTAAAAATAAAGAAAAACCATTTACATTACATTTACATTACATTTAAGTCATTTAGCAGACGCTCTTATCCAGAGTGACTTACAAATTGGTGCATTCACCTTATGACATCCAGTAGAATAGTCACTTTACAATAGTGCATCTAAATCTTAAAGGGGGGTGAGAAGGATTACTTATCCTATCCTAGGTATTCCTTAAAGAGGTGGGGTTTCAGGTGTCTCCGGAAGGTGGTGATTGACTCCGCTGTCCTTGAATGAGCAGGTGTCCACACTTTTGACTTGGTACTGTATGTTGAAGAGGGTGGGGCTTAAGCTGCATCCTTGTCTCACCCCACAGCCCTGTGGGAAGAAATTTGTTTTTTGCCAATTTTAACCGCACTCTTGTTTGTACATGGATTTTTTATGTTGGATTTTTTCCCCCTAACACCACTTTCCATCAATTTGTATAGCAGACCCTAATGCCAAATTGAGTCAAGCTTTTTTGAAGTCAGTGAAGCATGATAAGACTGTTTGTTTGTCAATTAGGGTGTGCAGGGTGAATACGTGGTCTGTTGTACGGTGATTTGATAAAAAGCCAATTTGACATTTGCTCAGTACATTGTTTTTGCTGAGGAAATGTACGAGTCTGTAGTTATTGGGGTCGATTTTGTCTCCACTTTTGTGGATTGGGGTGAGCAGTCCTTGGTTCCAAATATTGTGGAATATGCCAGAGCTAAGGATGATAAAACGTTTAAGGATAGCCAATTTGAATTTGTGGTCTGTATATTTTATCATTTCATTTAGGATACCATCAAACCCACAGGCCTTTTGGGGTTGGAGGGTTTGTATTTTGTCCTGTAGTTCATTCACTATAATTGGAGAATCCAGTGGGTTCTGGTAGTCTTTAATAGTTGATTCTAAGATATTGAATATGTTTTTGCTGTTTGTTCTTTGTCATCGAGCCAAAAAGATTTGAGAAGTGGTTTATCCATACATCTCCGTTTTCCAATTTTCCTAGATGTGGTTAGATTCTATGGATTCTTCAATTACATTGAGCTGATTTCTGACGTGCTGTTCCCTTTTCCGTAGTGTATTTCTGTATTGTTTTAGTGATTCACCATAGTGAAGGCTGCGGTTTTCTGGGTCTTTTTGTTTTTCGTTGGATAGGTTTCTCAATTCGTTTCTTTATGTTTTTGCATTTTTCATCAATTCATTTGTTGTTAATTTTCTTAGGTTGTCTGCTTTAAATGTTTAGATTTGATAAGGAAGCTGAGAGGTCAAATATACTGTTTAAGTTTTCTACTGCCAAATTTACACCTTCACTATTACAGTGATACATTTTGTCCATGAAATCGAATAGTTTTTTTGGTAGATTTCAACACAGCTTTCCTTCCATCTATAGCATTTCTTAATATTCCTTTGGCTTTAATGCCTCGTGATTGAGCAAAGCTCTGTTCAAGTATAGTGTGATTTTGCTGTGGTCTGATAGTGGTGTCAGTGGACTGACTGAACTGACTCTGGGTTGAGGTCAGTGCTAAAGTTTTCTACAGTACTACTGCCAAGAGATGAGCTATAGGTGTACCTACCATAGGAGTTCCCTCAGCATACCATTAACAATAAACATACCGTCCAACAGAGCTGTAGGAGTTGTGACCCGTTTTCGTTGGTAATGTTGTCGTAATTGTGTCTGGGTGGCATATCGGGAAGGGAATGCTGTCACCTCCAGGTAGGTGTTTGTCAACCTGTGTGCTGAGGTTGTCTGTCGGGTTCTTGTCCAGTTCTGGCATTGAGGTCGCCACAGACTAGTACATGTCCTTGAGCCTGGAAATTGTTGATCTCCTCCTCTAGGATGGAGAAGTTGTCATCGTTAAAGTATGGGGATTCTATTGGGTTGTCGTGACGTGACTATAATTAATGTGATGACTGTTATTCATTGAATAATTCACGAATTCACCTACTACGTTTAATTGTTATTAGATTAAATTAATCATGTAACAATTAACTCATTAGGAATTTGGGGCACCACGGAAAAAGTTGTTTAACCAGTTACCGTCTCCCGAATTAAACTCAAGAATATATAGATATAACAGTCACTAATTAATAATTTCCTCATATCAGTCTCATTCTGAACGTTACAGACTTTGTGAATCTGCACAAACCCGAGTCTCACTGATCATTCTGTACCACACACATTGATTTGATTATTTTACAAACTAACTAAATGATAACATAGGATACACACACACACGCAGTAGGTTATTGATTAGTAACTTAGTCCGCTAGGGACCTGTTGTCATCGTATTAACACAATATGACACTTGTTACACAATATGGAGAGTTCGAAAGAGAAGCAACACTTGGATACATTTGGAAACTATGCTTACAGTAGCGCTAATACATTGCCCGAAGTCACGTATGTATTTACGTGTTGGAGGTCTTCGTTGGGCTCAGGCCATTGTGGGCAGGGTTGCGCTTCGTGAGTAGGGTTCGATTGGGCCCCATTTCTTCGGATGGCCTTCACCTTCATTCTCAGGTGTAAGTCTCTGATTGTTCACGAGGTCACAATGTCCTTCTTAGTTGTCTGTTTACTTGCACTCATCTGGAAGAGTGGTCTTCTGAGGATGGCTAATCAGCCATGTCGATGATCCCGGAGTGGGGATGAGAGCAGTGTAGGCAACGATGATTTGAAGAGAATAACCAGATGGTCCTACTTAAATTCACTGTCTTAGATACAGTACTTAGAACAGCTACTCAACAGTAGCATTGGATTGTTAGAGGATCTTTTGTCTTCAACCTTGTGTTGCGTTCCGGGGTCGTGACTAATGTGGACCAAGCTGCAGCTTGTGGTCCGTCTAGTCCGATATATTTATTCTTAATTTGATCCTGTATACCCTCTGGTAAAAAGGGGTGTCTACGTCATGCTGACACAATCCCTGGGCTCCCTGGAGCGTGGCTAGTTACTAAGCACGGTATCATCATTTACTATGATCTCGTTAGAGAACTAAAATCCCAATCTTATCATCACAAAAACATTCTCTTTATCCTTGATATTTCTACACAACGTAAAGGATGTAAACCAGATGGACACAGTGTAAAAGCTCTAAGTTACAATGTTTTCTGTATAACGTCTTCATACAACTTTTAATGACATCACAAAATAGGCATTCATTTTCCATATTCAATCTCTCATCATTCCCAACAATTGGATGTTGAAATATATTGTCCCAGTGTCCATTGTTAGATGTTGAAGTTTTGGGCGGCAAACTCTTCTGTAACAAAGTGACAATCCATTCGCCCAAACTAGAGACCAGGATGGAGTTGGTCTGCTGCATTATAATTTACGATTGACGTGAGGTGTCATAAAATCCCCAAACTCTCTGCATCTCTCTCTCTCTGCATCTCTCTCTCTCGTTCTCTCTCTCTGCATCTCTCTCTTGCTCTCTCTCTCTGCATCTCTCACTCTCTGCATCTCTCTTGCTCTCTCTCTCTGCATCTCTCTCTTGCTCTCTCTCTCTGCATCTCTCACTCTCTGCATCTCCCTTGATCTCTCTCTCTCTTCTCTCTCTCTCTCTCTCTCTATCTCTCTCTCTCTGCTCTCTCTCTCTCTCTCTCTCTCTCTCTCTCTGCTCGCTCTCTGCATCGCTCTCTGCCTCTCTCTCGCTCTCTGCATCTCTCTTGCTCTCTCTCTCGTGCTCTCTCTCTCTCATCTCTCTCTGCATCTCTCTCTCTCTCTCTCTCTGCATCTCTCTCTCTCTCCATCTCTCTCTGCATCTCCTCTCTCTGCATCTCTCTCTCTCTCTCTCTCTCTGCATATCTCTCTCTCTGCATCTCTCTCTCTCTCTGCATCTCTCTCGTGCTCTCTCTCTCTCCATCTCGTGCTCTCTCTCTCTCTGCATCTCTCTCTCTCTGCATCTCTCTCTCTCTCTCTGCATCTCTCTCTCTCTCTCTCTCTCTCTCTCTCTATCTCTCTCATCTCGCTCTCTCTCTCTCTCTGCATCTCTCTCTCTCTCTCCATCTCTCTCTGCATCTTGCTCACTCTCTCTCTGCATCTTGCTCTCTGTTCCTTTAATCTGTTTCTAACACCATGGGACAACATCTCCACTGGTCTGTGGTCCTTTCATGTCATCCTCTCTGTCATCCTCTCTTTAGCATAATTGGCCGTCCGTTTGTCTGACTGCATACATGTCCCTCTGTCTATGCTTAAGCACTTTATAACGGCATTAGACCCATCTCCTCTAGTCTGCTAGTCTGTGTGGCTTTTCGTGTCATTGTTCATTGGCCGTAGAGTCTCCGACAGATCATTATCTTATGGGGGAGAACGGAAGGAACGAGGAAGAGAGAAGGGGAGCCCGGATCTGTGTGCGGGGAGCACAGCCTTTATATTAAGCCTTGTTTAATTAGACATTTTCTTTCTGTCCTCCCCTCCTCCCCATTTGTTTGTTTAGCTCTGTTGTTTTATGGGAGGAAGAGGAAGGAGGGGAGGGAAGGCAGTAGACAGAAGTGAGGTTGACATAGGATTACTGTTAATAAGCAGCTGAGGGACATGGGGGGGGGATGGGCTCCAGGGACTTTATGGCTTTTCATTACTGAGGTTTTATCATTCAAATGGTTCTCATCTGCTCTGAAACAATATGAGTCTTGACGACACACGGTGTGTTGTAACTTCAGTCAGGTTGGGTTTCTATAAATGCTGAGATACATGGAGAGCACAGGAGGTTGGTGGCACCTTAATTGGGGAGGACGGGCTCGTGGTAATGGCTGGAGCGGAATCTGTGGAATGGTATCAAATACATCCAACACGGAGTTTCCATGCGTTTGCCATTCTATTGACTCTGTTCCAGCCATTATTATAAGCCGCCGTCCTCTCAGCAGCCTCCTGTGATAGAGGCAGTAAGATAGATCGATGGGATTGACAGATAAATGGATGGATCGATTCACATTCATTAGTTTTTTTTCTCACATAGAGTTAAGAGAGCTGTTAAAAGAGCTTTTCTGCTCCATTAGTCCCAAATAAAGGTCCTCCTCATCCTCCTGTCATTGAATAATGTCTGCTGGGATGAATGGCTTTTCATTAGTAACATAATTAGGAACTGCAGGCAGTGTTCAACATGGTCCATCACGGCAGCACAGCAGCTCATAGCACCATTAGACTGTGGTCAAAAATCTGTTTCTCGCTCTTTGCTTATTCTGAGAGAAACATTTCAATCAAAGCGTGCCCGTTGCCTTAGGGGAAAGATGGCTGTTGAAGGTCAGTTGAAATTTAAACGGCAGTAATTAGATTGCTGATTAGTCATTGCCTCCCAATGCAACTCTGAGAAATGGCTTATTGTGCTGTGGGTGTGTGGAGGTAGGCCTGACAAGAGAAGGGAATGCCAGTGGCGCGTGTTGACTTAATGTCACCCATCCATTTAGCTTCCGCTCTGGTTGGCCTGGCAGGCACTGGAAACGCCAGGCTCATTCATCTCAGGTCTCCCACTCAGCGGCCACGCACATGGATTCTGTCATACCCCCCTGACACACATACACACACACACGTGTGCACTTTAACACAGACAGACGGACATAAACAACCACACACACACACACTACAGAAACAACGACACACACACAACCACCCACACCTGCAAATGCTCTCACTCCCCAGAGCGGTCATGCGTGCACATACACTCAGCCCACTCTGAAAAGCCCTGTGATTGATTGACAGACCCCAGCAGTTATTGGTATTCCAGCAGTGAGCCGCACCCACTATGAGTGACAATCGGATGGATGTTTTTGCAGGTCCAGACTCCTCATCCATTTTAAAACATTTCACCCGTCTCTCTGTCTTTTCTCCTTCTGTCTCCATCAGAAAGGCATCCCTATTGGCCAGTTCTGCTAGGACTTCAACGAGAAGACAGAAGAGCTCAAGGAAGGGAATCCCTCTGCCCATCCAGATTCATGTTAAGGTGTGTTAAAAATACTACTCACTCAGTGTACCCAGCCGTGCCCCCTACAGCTTACCCTTTCAGAGATCCTGCCTGATTTCACTGGCTGCATACCATTACCCAAGAACCTCCATTATTCATACTGTTCCACTGAAGTAAGCTTTTCCGTTTGCATTCATTCATCTAGCGTTTTCCGGGGGGACGTAAAAGTCTCCAAGAATTTCGCGTGTATAAGAGGATAGAATCATCGTAAAGAGGATAGAATCATCGTAAAGTGTCTTTTATGATTTTTTTCCCCATATGGTATTAATTTTTCATATCTCATACAGCAGTGTTTTTTTGTTAATCATTTTCAAAGTCCTCTATCCAATTATACATGCATTGATGTCAGTGCATATGTGGAATATCTAATGAGGGAACAGATTAAGCCTTGTAAACCCCATAGGCATCGACTTTGACAGAAAGACTCAGAACTTTGTCCAACCCACCTGCAGCCTCACTCTTACTCACGGGCTCCATCTGCTGGTCACTACAAGCATCTCCTCAGTACCCAAATGTCCTTTTGTGTATATAAAGGGGGATACCAAGTCGGTTGTACAACCGAATGCATTCAACTAAAATGTGTTTTAACGCATTTAACCCAACCCCTTTAAATCAGAGAGGTGTGGAGGGCTGCCTTAACCCCTTTAAATCAGAGAGGTGCGGAGGGCTGCCTTAACCCCTTTAAATCAGAGAGGTGCGGAGGGCTGCCTTAACCCCTTTAAATCAGAGAGGTGCGGAGGGCTGCCTTAACCCCTTTAAATCAGAGAGGTGTGGAGGGCTGCCTTAACCCCTTTAAATCAGAGAGGTGCGGAGGGCTGCCTTAACCCCTTTAAATCAGAGAGGTGCGGAGGGTTGCCTTAACCCCTTTAAATCAGAGAGGTGCGGAGGGCTGCCTTAACCCCTTTAAATCAGAGAGGTGTGGAGGGCTGCCTTAACCCCTTTAAATCAGAGAGGTGCGGAGGGCTGCCTTAACCCCTTTAAATCAGAGAGGTGCGGAGGGCTGCCTTAACCCCTTTAAATCAGAGAGGTGCGGAGGGCTGCCTTAACCCCTTTAAATCAGAGAGGTGCGGAGGGCTGCCTTAACCCCTTTAAATCAGAGAGGTGCGGAGGGCTGCCTTAACCCCTTTAAATCAGAGAGGTGCGGAGGGCTGCCTTAACCCCTTTAAATCAGAGAGGTGCGGAGGGCTGCCTTAACCCCTTTAAATCAGAGAGGTGCGGAGGGCTGCCTTAACCCCTTTAAATCAGAGAGGTGCGGAGGGCTGCCTTAACCCCTTTAAATCAGAGAGGTGCGGAGGGCAGCCTTAACCCCTTTAAATCAGAGCGGTGCGGAGGGCTGCCTTAACCCCTTTAAATCAGAGAGGTGCGGAGGGCTGCCTTAACCCCTTTAAATCAGAGAGGTGCGGAGGGCTGCCTTAATCCACTTCTTCGGCGCCCGGGTTAACTGCCTTGATCAGGGGCAGAATGACAGATTTTTACCTTGTCAGCTCGGGGATTCGATACACCAACCGTTTGGTTACTAACCCAATGCATGTAGAATTTCCCTTGCCGTGTCGATCTACTGAGTATTGTTTGTCATGCTTTATATAATACACTATATATACACCAGTATTTGGACACGTCTTCAAATTAGTGGATTTGGATATTTCAGCTTCACCCGTTGCTGACAGTTGTATAAAATCAAGCACACAGCCATGCAATCTCCATTGACAAACATAGGCAGTATAATGGGCTTACTGAAGAGCTCAGTGACTTTCAACGTGGAACTGTCATGGGATGCCACCTTTCCAACAAGTCAGTTCGTCAAATTTTTGCCCTGCTAGAGCTGCCCCGGTCAACTGTAAGTGCTGTTATTGAGGAGCAACAATGGCTCAGCCGCGAAGTGGTAGGCCACACAAGCTCACAGAACGGGACCTCCGAGTGCTGAAAGGCACAGCGTGTAAAAATCGTCTGTCCTCGGTTGCAACTCTCACTACAGAGTTCCAAACTACCTCTGGAAGCAACGTCAGCACAAAAACTGTTCATCGGGAGCTTCAAGAAATGGATATCCATGGCTGAGCACAAGCCAAAGATCACCATGTGCAATGCCAAGCGTCGGCAGGAATGGTGTAAAGCTCACCGCCAATGGACTCTGGAGCAGTGGAAATGCGTTCTCTAGTGTGATGAGTCTGACTGACGAATCTGGGTTTGGCGGATGCCAGGAGAACACTATTTGCCCCAATACATAGTGCCAACTGTAAAGTTTGGTGGAGGATGGTCTTGGGCTGTTTTTCATGGTTTGGGCTAGGTCCCTTAGTTCCAGTAAAGGGAAATCTTACCGCTACAGCATCCAATGACATTCTATACAATTCTGTACTTCCAACTTTGTGGCATCAGTTTGGCGAAGGCCCTTTCCTGTTTCAGCATGACAATACCTGTCCTGGCCTCAACCCCATAAAACACCTTTGGGATGATTTGGAACGCCCACTGCAAGCCAGGCCTAATTGCCCAGACTTGGTTTAGCTAGTATAGTGCAAGTGTCTCTCTCACTGGCATGCCACAGGGCTGTTGGAACCTTGCAGCCTCGATCAGTCTTGTGTTCATTGTTCCTTCATTTCTTTCTCCCTGTCTCTGACTCATCCTGTTCAACAAAAAGGAAAGAGCAGTAGCAAATCTTCCTATTTTACAAAGTCACCATCCCTAAATCAAGAGTAATTCTCGGATGTTGCTATTGTCCACCAGATCGATGCCAGGAGATTTAGGCCATCCCAGCGAATGGCTATTTCATAAAAGAAAATGGTGTCATTTCATTGCGAGGTCACTGATGATAGATCATTCCATTGACAAGTTAACGCAGAACAGAGGCTGTGAGAGCAACTTCCATTTCATACAGCTTCCGTTCCACTTTGATCACACCTCGATTGATGGATTAAAACGCATCTAAAATGAACTCTCTTCCCTACTCTCTTGATCTAGCTCTCTTTCATGTCTTACTCTTTCTCACTGCAGCCTGACAGGACGTATGACCTGAAGATCGGCCAACCCACAGTGTCTTACTTCCTCAAGCAGGTGGCTGGCATCCAGAAAGGGGGCCAGTAAAACCGGCAAGGTTTGGACATTGTTGGCTGGTTTCCCCACCTCACTCCATCTCTGTAGCCGGCTGTCTGAGGCCAGGCCCGTACCGGACGGGCAGACGCAGACGTCTCACACAGGGCGTTGAGGTGGAGATTGGACTTCTTTGATTGATGATATATTTATGATCGGGGGGGGGCTTTAAGCCAGGCAATTACAGGCAGGAGGAAGGTAGTAGGAAAAGTGGTGGGCTAAGGAAAGAGAATTATGGATTTCCTCCTTCTGTGCCTTCTCCTCCCTTTGATCACTACCTCGTTTTTTTCCTCCACACTCTGCCCTCCTTTTTGCTCCTTACCCTTTCTCTTTCTTCCACCCTTCGCTCCCCTCGGTTTCTTCATCCTATTTCCACTTTGGACTCTTATCTCTTTCTCCATCTCTAGGCTATGAGACAGCCGGGAGGGTGTCTGTGGAGAGCTGTGTATGAGATCGCTCAGGTCAAGGCACAGGACGAGGCCTTCAAGATGCAGAATGCTTCCTTAGAGACGGTCGTCAAGAGCATCATCGGTTTGGCTCGCTCGTTGGGCGTTGAGATCATCAACGAGTAAGACTCTTGTCTCAAAGTGCCCAGTGTCATTAACATTGGAACAATACTTGGCATTGAAAAACTCATTCTCTGTTGTACTCCCAGGTACACTACCATTCAAACGTTTGGGGTCTCTTAGAAATGTCCTTGTTTTTTGAAATAAAAATAAAAACATTTGTCCATTAAAATAACACAATTGATCAGAAATACAGTGTAGACATTGTTAATGTTGTAAATTACTATTGTAGCTGGAAAGTGCTTTTTTAAAAATGGAATATCTACATAGGCCCATTATCAGCAACCATCACTCATGTGTTCCAATGGCACGTTGTGTAAGCTAATCCAAGTTGATCATTTTAAAGGGTCATTAGAAAACCCTTTTGCAATTATGTTAGCACAGCTGAAAACTGTTCTGCTGATTTTAAAGAAGCAATAATATTGGCCGCCTTTAGACTAGTTGAGTATCTGGAGCATCAGCATTTGTGGGTTCGATTACAGGCTCAAAATGACCAGAAACAAAGACCTTTTCTTCTG